>NW_022196903.1:98469136-98597681 GCF_008632895.1 Mastomys coucha
CTCCTCCTCCTCCTTCTCCTTCTCCTCCTTTTTCTTCATCATTATTGGTGTTGATCAGGTAGTGTATATTCAAATGCTTAATCAAGATCGGGTTGCCCCAAATCAAACAAGTTTTCATGTATTTTGTTGAACAAACCTTATTTCCCAAATAAATTGGTCAATAAAAGGCTAAGCCTGTGGTTGGGTAATAGAGAGGAGAAGGAGGGACTTCTTAGGAGGGAGAATGGAACTCTGGGTAGAAGAAAGAGGAAAGCCTTTTTACCAGGAGACATGAGAGGAGATGGATGTGACTACGGGCCTGGAAACTATAGCTAGCCACGTGCTGAATGAGGCTAGCTGGTCAGGACAATTTAGATGAGCTAGTTGAGGTTCTGCTCAGGTGAGGCCTAAGCTTTGAAATATGAAAAGATCTCTGTGTGTTTATTTGGGGAGCTAGCTGGTAAAGGAATAACTGCCACCATATTAATTTCCTGAATTAACCAATATATACAGAATATTAATAATAATTTATGTATTATTATTCATATTTTTCTAGAAATAACATTTCTATGGTCACTGCCCCTTTTCATCCTTTCTTTTCCTGGGTCACTGTTGATGGAAGTAGAAGATAATGTGTTTCTTATTGTCTTTATGAACTATGGGCTAATATCCAGCCAATGCAACCTTTGAAATTCTATATTTCATTATTTAAATTCTATAACTTTTCATTCATTGATTAGCACACTTTAATATTCAGGAGCTATGGACTTGAATTCTAGTTTTGCCTGGTTTCCTCCAGTTTTAGTTAAACATCTGCCATGCACCAGTTCTCTTACTAGACTCTAACCCAGAGTTTACTGGTACATACCTATATTGAACTCTTAAATATAAAATTATGGGTAAGGTACATTGTCTATTTCTAGTGTGTCATACATGGTATATTAATCAGATCTCTCTAGACTTATAAAGCTTATAGAATATCTCTATATCTTAAAGGAATTTATTGTGATGACTTACAGTTCTTAGTCCAACTAACCCAACAAAGAGCAGCTGTGGATGGGAAGTTCAAGAATCTAGTAGTTGCTCAGTCCCATGAATCTAGGTGTTTCACCTGGTCATCTGAGGAAGTAGTTTCCAAAAGATGTGCTGTCAAGTAAGTGCAAGAAGTAAAAGAAGAATGAATCTTTCTTCTTCCAATGTCCTTATGCAGGACTCTAACAGAAGATGTGGTCCGGATTAAGATGTCTACCATGATGCCTGGATCTTGGACTTGCTTTGTTCCAAGCTGAGCTTGAACTTAGAGATCTCCTTGCCTCAGTCTCCTGGGAACAAAGGTATGTTCTACATGGCCTGGGCCTAAGATTTTCATGACCACTCTTCCTCAAGACCTCCATGTCTAGATACACATCAGAAACTTGTGTCTTTCAACATCAAGATCTGGATCATAGGTGTGCCCTTCCATTTCTGAATTGTAGTTCATTCCAAATATAGTCAAGTTGGCAGCCAGGAATGTTCACTACACATGGCAAAGAAGCAAAGAAGTAAATATTTAATTTCAGTCATTTGTCCTAATGAAACAGAAACTGTGGTCAAAATAGTTACAGGACCATTGGAAGCCCATAAGGGAAAATATATTTCCTTCTGGCCAAAAGAATGTATTTAGCCTCCTGGTAGAAACATACCAAGACAGGTCAATCACCTGTCCATGGATCCACCAAAGAATGCTGCTTTTCTTGAAACCATGCTAGGGAGATGGGAAGAATTTCCTTACTGAGATGGAATTTTCCTTCTCAGATTTCTTGCCTTTTGTACAGACAAGCAGTAACCATGTGTTTATGTAAATCTACCTGATCTCACAAGTTCTTACTCAGGAAAGTATATGCTCTTTTTCTTCTTTTTAAGCCATCTACATTTTGTCCATACCTGTTCATGTTTTCCCAGATACAATGACATTTTTCACAGTTTTTCTAAATATGACAGAGACATGGAACACTTCCTGGCTGCTTACAAAGAGCATGGATCTCCATCCTTAGTCATTCTCCAAGATTTATAGCTTGCCTGTTTCTTTAACACTCTAATAAAGTTGGCATCAGACTTTCTTCTTGAGTCTATTTTTACATTATTTTATTAAGGAGAGTAACTTCTGGAAATGTTTGGAGGCTATAAAATTTCAAGGAAACAGCTAAGACTCATAGCCCTTTAAATATTGACAGATGCCTAGGTTTTTAAACTTCCCTTATCACATGAGCTGATGGCTGACTCCAGTCTGTATCTCTCCAGCTGGTATTTGTAAAGCTTGTAACTAATTAGGTCAAAGAAACTCAAAACCTTCCCTTATCTATATGAAGCATAAATTGCCAAATAGATCTGGAAAGGCACCAATGTAAAAATCTCACCATAGTAACGATACTTGGTACTTTTGTATGTAGGATTGCTTTTGTATTGCCTCCAAAAAATTTGTCACCAAATTATTTTTAATCAAAAAATGTAGAGAAAATAGTCTTGTATCAGTTGAGAGTCAATGACTGTATCTTAGGTTTCTGGGACAGCACTTAGAAGCGTAGGGTTTTACAGGATCTGGCATGCAACTAGCGAGAAAATGGTAGACCAGTGAATGTGAAAATTTCCCCATATGGTATTGATCCAATATACTAGACATACACTGTTAACCAGAAGTCTAGATGATCATCATGCTGCCAAGCCTGGTCCTCTTCCATTTGTTGATTTCCTGTATAGATGATAATTGTGCTGCTAGATCTGCTCCCCTCCCGTGTAGTGTTGACCTGAGAGTTAAATAAACATCTATCTTTTATCCTTAGTCATCTTCTATTAGTCATATGTAGAAATGCAATCAACACCATCAGACAAGCTCTTCTCCAGCCTGTACACTTACAACTCATATTAAATCTTGGGTTATTCTCTTAGGGATTCAGAACAGAAACAGACTGGATTTGTAGTAATTATTCAATTCATTATATCCGCATAAAGAGATAGTGCAGATACAAGCCAGATAATTCAGCTCATAATTAAAAAGTTGTGTAGTAGATTTGTGTCTGTTTGTTCAAATGTTATCCAATTATCCTAACTCCTCTGAATTTATGTCATAAAGCTAATGGCTTGAAGAGAATTAAAAAAAATCTGGTTTAGTTTCAAATATAACAATATTCAAATATCCTGTTATGATTTCTTAAAGGTTTACTGCTGTGTGTGTGTGTGTGTGTGTGTGTGTGTGTGTGTGTGTGTGTGTGCGCGCGCACACACATGCTACTTGAAAGTCCCTCAGGTGGCCAAATGAAGTTATTAGATTCCTTGGAGCTAAATAGTACTGGGAACCAAACTTGAGCACCAGGATTTGTTAAGCATTGAAACATCTCTCCATTCTTCACACTCCTGAATTTACGTTCTTAATCCTATACAAAAGAAAATTGGTGTGCAATAAATGAATTCATTTGTGTGTGACTCTGTATGTGTGCATGTTTCTGTGTGTTTAGGGATGAGTGTTCATGTCCTTGTGGAGGCTATAGGTCATCATCAGCTGTCTTGATCAATCACTGTCATGTATTCTGAGACAGTATCTCTCACTGATTCTGGAGTATGATAATTCAGCTTGACCAGCTTGTGAACAGTCTCCACGAGTCCCCTTATTTCTGACTTTGCAGGACTGAGACTATGGATTCCAGCCAGCAAACCTCACAATTTTTAGATAAGTCCTAGGAATAAAACTTGGGTTCTTACACTTGACTGGCACACACTTTATACACTATACTTTCTCCTACCTCCTTTGTATTATAATGTGCCTATAGTAAATTATTTCAACTACTTTTCTAGAGATGGTTACATAAATTTGGATGATGTGGTATTGGGTAACTATCACTCTGCATGTTAAAATTAGTTTATAGCATGAGGGTATACTCACTGCATAATATTAATGAGAGCGGCACATAAAACCTGTTCAAAGTTTTTCTTTAAACAAAACACCACATCTTTTGGAAAGATATGTATAGACTTAATTTTCTGAAAAATACTCTAAATTTGTATCTTTAGTTGATGTAACCACTAGTATTTTGTGTTTCATTTTTGTTCACTTTGACCAATACTCACCCTTCCTATACTGGTTATATAATTTTCAAACAACAAAAACATTTAACTAAGTAGAAATATAAAACAAAGTGATAGAGATTCATGTCATATAAACATTTATAAATTCACTATAACCCCATAGTGTATGTGTGTTTGCTTGCATGTGCCTGTGTGTGTGTGTGTGTGTGTGTGTGTTTGTGTGTGTGTGTATATTGTCCATTTCTAGAATGACTGTGTAATTTATATTCTAATAATAGAAATTTTTAAGAGTTTTAAGGGTTTCCTTTGGAAGAAAGAAAGAGTTTCTTTTGCCTGAAGTACTCAAGGACAACAATAATCAGTTTTTATATTATTTTCTCAGACACGTTTTTATTTTTTAAAAATTTTCAGACAGTATATTTTGATCATACTTCCTCCTCCCCTAACTACTCATAGATCATCTCCATTTCCCTATCCACCCTATTTTCTCTCTGTAAATCTCTCAAAAAAAATAACAAAAACAAGCAAACAATAAAAGTAAAAATAAACAAATAGAACCACACCTAACAAAAAAGCCAGTACCAAACCAAACCAAAAAAAAAAAAAAAAAAAAAAAAAAAACAGCCAAACAGCAACAACAAAAAGCTCATAGAAAACATTAAGTCCCTTTTGTGTTGGCCATTTACTCCTGGTCATGGGTTCAGCCCTAGAGTGTGGTTGATATACTTATATATCACCCCATTTGAGCAAACTGGCTTTCTCTTTCCCAGCAGATATCAGTTGCAAATAGCTTATTGATTAGGGGTGGGGATTTACACTACTCCCCACACTCCAAGGTTTGGAATTTGACTGGTTTGAAATTTTGCAAGGCTTGTGCATGCTATCAGATAATTTTATTTAATTATATTTCCATACATTTTCTTTTCCAGGCCATAATATGGAATTCTGTCCTTTGGTGGCAAAGAGCCAGTCAAGCTTTTTATCAGGAAAGGCAGCCACTTGACTGCTCTGATCTTCACTTGAAAGTATTGCTTTAGAAGAAATAACTTTAGGAGACTTACTCTGAGCTTTCTAGTCCTTAGAGTTTAACTAGGAATATTGAAGAAGTTGGGGCACCTTTCTGGTCTGAAACTCCTGGCATGTGGTATAGCATGCATAAATCATAAAGTAAAAGTGGTTGCTTTAAGGAAATACACACGTATGTGTAGTAATAGGCTAATGCTAGCACTGTACTTAGTAACCCTGTTCTCTGTTATCTGTTGATGTATGTCTTTAACTTCCTTCTACTCTTTCTTGTGGAGTGTGTATGTGTTTTGAATTTCTTGTGCTGTTTAGTGAGAAGGGCTAAAATATACAATATAATTAAAATATTTTAATATATAGAAAATGTAGGTTTATACAAAATCCAAAATGTCAATATTTATGGCAGAACTATGCAGAATGCTTAGAATTTGAGAACAGTCATGTTATATTTCCATGAATAAATGGGTAAAATAATTGTTGTATACTTACAAAATAGAATACTACCCAGTAGAAAATAGCATTAAAATGATAACATAGCCATCTCGAATGTTCATGACTTCAAAGATATCTTAAAAGGCTAAATTGTATATGGTACCAGCAATATGACATTCTGGAAAGGACAAAATCTTAGACAAGATAAAACTATGAGTGTCATTAGGGTGCAGAGTAAGAGAAGACAGAGAGTGAAAATTACAAGAACATGACACCCACCCATACCAAACTTGACAAAGACTTCTGGAACCTACGAATTGTTAACTCTAACACAATTACATTTTGTCCACTAACTTACAATTTCATCTATGTATTTGATGCATTTTGACCATTTCATTCTGTTGCTACCTCTCATACCCCTCCCACTCCTGCTGAAGCCCTTCTTACCAACAGGTTCCTTCCCATTTTGCTGTATTGTTTCTTTTTGGTTTGAGTTATGGGGACCAACTGAGCTTAAATAGTGTTGCTTGAATGAACATCATGAGGCTTTGGCTAATTATTGGAGCAATGATAACTTAACCAGTTGCAACTTCACTGAAGCAAAGACTATCTACCTGCAATGAATTCCTCAGAGAGAAGGTTGAACCCTTTCTCAGTTCATAATGGAATGTTCAGGTGCCCCATGTTGTGTGGGGTCTTGTGAATGTAGCCATGAGTTCTGGGAATTCATGGGTACACGGACTTCTGCATGTTCAGAAGACACTGTTTTACAGAGAGCCTCCTCATCTTCCTGTACTTCCATCCTTTCCACTTCTTTTTTGAATTTTTCTGGGCCTCAGAGAGGGAAATGTAGATGTCATGGATGCATCACTTAGTACTGCACAGTTAACGATCACTTAAAATTCTCTCCTTTAGCATTTTCCACAGCACAAAGAAACTCCTCTGACTAAGGCTGAGAGCAGCACCGATCTATCTGTATAAACATAAACACTTGGAATCAGACAACAAGCCCAGTTAGCAAAACAACAATAGTAGATTTCTAAAGGCTTATGGCCTCTTAGCCCTAGACTTTTGACCCGGTATATACTATCAGACATTGATTTCCTTCTATGCAGTGACCCTCAGAGCACATAACGAAAGTGACTGGCTAACCCTTTAAGAGTAATGACTCTATGTGAGTTATAGAAACACATCTTGCCCAGGAGGTCAGTCGTAGAGTGCTGATTCCACACTGGGTTAAAATCCTTCTTGACTTTGTAGCCCTAGGCAGCCCTTTAGATATTGTTGAAACTAGTCGGCAAAGAGGAAGCTTGCAGCTCAGTTGTCTACATAGAGGTAATATTCAGTTAATATCGAGTTACAAATAGCAATGCAAAACTAAAATCACAAAACTGGGTAGCATAAAACACATGCAAAAAACTAATAAGAGAGGGGAAAAATCCCTTACCAAGCCTTTTGAGTCAAACTGCTATTCAGTCCCTTCTGTGTTGGCCAGCTACTGCTAGAAATGGGGTCAGCTCTTAAGAGTGGTTTCAATCCTCAGTGAGACTTTGTTGGAGAAAACTAATTTTGTCATTGTAAGCAGTTACAAACCAAAGATAGATTAGTCATTAGGAATTGGGCCTTGTGTTCACTACTACACTCAGAGACTTGTGTAGGTTCAGTCCTTACTGCTGCAATTCTGTGAATTCTGTGAGACCGTCCTTCTCTGTATTTAGAGGGCTCTACTTCCTCCATTCACTATAATTTTATAAATTTTTCACTTCTGCTTCTGCAGTGTTCACTGAGTATTGAGGGAAGGTATTTGATGGAAACCCTGATTTAAGACTGACTGTTGCAAGGTCTCTCATTCTCTGCACATATTCAGCTTGAATCTGCATTTTTCCCCATCTAATGCAAGATGAACCTTTTCCAATATTGACTGGCCAAAAACTGATCTACAAGTATAACATAATGTCATTTGGAGTCCTAATATTCCTACTTTATTTTTTTTTTTTTAGCAGAATTGTAGTATTTGGTTTTTCCTTATGTCCTTGGCCTATTTAGTCTCTGTCAGGTTCTTAGCATACTGCAGAGTGTTGAGGATGGATACTATCTCATGTGGTAAGCCTCACTTTGTATCTCTGTATTTAGTGTGTGTGTTTGTGTTTATTGTGCCTTTCAATTCTTTTTTAGATGGTATTCGTATTCTTGGGAGAGAGAGAAAGAGAGAGAGAGAGAGAGAGAGAGAGAGAAAGAGAGAGAGAGAGAGAGAGAGAGAGAAAGAGAGAGGGAGGGAGGGAGTATTTGAATGGGTAGGGAAGTGGAGGTGAATCTGGGAGGAGGTACAGAAGGTAGAAGATATTTTGCGAGATGTAACTGTATCTGTTTATGTGCATACATGTGTGTATTCATGCATGTGGAGGTCAGAGGTTGATACAAGCTGTCTTCTTGATTATTCTCTACTTTTTTTTTTGTTTTGAGACAAGTCTCTGGCTGAACCTGAAGCACACCAATTTAGGTAGCCTAGCTAGACAGTAAATATCAGGGATCTTCTTATTTCTTCACATCCCCATATGCTCGCTCTCTAGAGGAGTGCCACCAAGCTATATAATAATAATAATAAATAATAATAATAATGATAATGATAATAATCATAAATAAAAAGGAGGAAGAGAATGAATAGAAGAAGAAGAAGAAGAAGAAGAAGAAGAAGAAGAAGAAGAAGAAGAAGAAGAAGAAGAAGAAGAAGAAGAAGAAGAAGAAGAAGAAGAAGAAGGGAGATTCTGAGTTCCAAAGTCAAGTTCTCAACCTCTTTGGTGACACTTTATTGCCTAATCCATTTCTCAACATCCAAGATATTTTAAAGCAAAAGAAAAAAAAACATAATAAATTTGAGCACATTTTCCAAGTACAAATGCTCTTTTGAATATTTTTTCTTTTTCTTTTCGAACAACAAAGCACATTGTACTGCTTCCATGGGTGAAAGCTTGAGGAAGCCTTCGTGCAGAGGCCAGACTGGGATTTCATTTCAGTCTTTACAGGTTTTTATCTCCAGCAAAGCAAAAATTCAGAGAGAAATCAACATAAAGTGCTAGGGGAAAGTTTATTTCAGAGCAAAGGACAGAATGTAGAAATTAGAAGAGACTTTTCAAGAGAGGCTGATTAACTAACAGTTGTCCATAACACAGTGAACCCAATTCCATCCTGCTAATCAAGGGGGAGTTTTCATGAGTTGAACTGGGGAGAAGAGTTGGCATTTTGGGTGTGGGTCTGTATTTCCTTGAGATGAGGCGAATTATCCTTTTCTTTATCTACATGCCATCTAAGTGTGTGTTTTGGAACATTAATGACATGGAAATTATATTATAATGAAACAAAATACAGCCTTCACCCTGACCTATTATATGGGTCCATTTCATGGTTTAGGAGTGATGCTGGCTAACAGCTCCTTATGTCCGTGCAGTACTCACAACTCCCCTGAATTTGACTTCTGTTAGTCTTTTGTTTGGTTGGTTTTTTTTGTTTGCTTTGGGGAAGTGTTTTGTTTTAATGTTTATCTTTCTCATCTCAGTTGGATTTTAACCAGTTAGACCAAGTCATTTAACAAAAGATGCTTTCTGTTTTAATTAATTTATTTTTTATGTCTCTCAAAGGAAAATAAACTTGTGGTTTTTTCTATTCTGATCTTGTCCAATTTGAGATATGTCTGTCATAACCTTACTACATCTTCCTATGCTATTTAAGTATTCATTTTTCCCATTTGTCACATTTTGATTATAGAACCACCAAGTGACAATAATTCCTCTGCCTTATGAGACAAGACAATACAGCCTTGCATTTACCATCAGTGTGTTTCCTAGCATCTTCAAGAATGTTCAGTTAAAATATCCAACTCAACATTGCCTTCTTGCTTTGTACATCAAGTCACATACATTTTGTACATTCATCCACAATCTATTTAAACTAGAATGATTAAAATATTTTGCCATAAATCAGTAAGAACAAACTATGTAGGTAGGTAATTTACATTTCTACATCATTGACAGATAAAATAAGCAATGGATTATCTTATCAAAATCACATTTTTAACAAAGACTTCAGTGTTTTTCCCTGGGAAATAAGTAGCCATAAAAGGGGTCTGGGGAACATGTGACAAGTTTTAGAAAGCTGCACTTGGCCTATTGCTTACAGGCTCTGCCTTCAAACACAAAATCAAACCAGAAACATAATTTGGGGACTCTTGATTTTATTTTTAAAATGTGACACCAACATTTTTGTACCTGTCTTCAGCTAGATGAGAATACTTTTTTCCCTGTTACTATGCATTATGAACAGAATTAATGTTAGAAAACACATGAAGACCTAATGTTAAATGAGAACAAACCCCACCAGAAGGTAAAAATAACAAAGTGTTTATAAAACCACAGACAGAATGCTAAGAGTTGTGGGGTGTGTATGTGTGTGTGTGTGTGTGTGTGTGTGTGTGTGTATGTGTGTATGTGTGTGTGTGTGTATTTGGTGGGGATGGAAACCTGGTAGGGCTTGATTGATCTTTTTGTGTTTAGGTATACATGCTTATCAAATATAGGCTCTACCACCCACACAGCAATAGTTAGCAACTGCATTTCCTGATGATTATGCTTCAAAGACTTCTTCCAGGTACTTACAAAAATAGCATTCCTGGAATTAAAGCATAAGTGCTCTGAGATAACATATATTTCTGGACTAGAGAGAGACTTAACAGTTTAGTTTTCTGAGGTTGATGATTGAGGAATAAGGAGCTCAAAGATGAGGAGTCTAGAAGACAAAAATTAGTGAGAGCACTGAGATCTTGGTCAAGTCAATTGCACACTCCTGTGTTCTGTTCAGTCATTACTGATTCCTATATTCATAGGACTTGGGTATGCTGGAGATTTGATTTTCTGGATTTGGGTTTTATATATTTATTCATTCATGTTTTAAAAGTTCTTTCAAATAATGTAGCCATTGACTGAGACCCATAAAGATCTGTAATTTTCATAATTCAATATAAAATATATTAAAAATTTTCAGATTTATTGGGTAAAATGGTTTTAGCTTTGGAAATTGACTTTGTTCAATTCCTTCCTGAGAATTCTTTTTTGTTTGTTTGTTTTGTCTTTCAAGACAGGGCTTCTGTGTATAGCCCTGGCTGTCCTGGAACTCACTCTGTAGACCAGGCTGGAGAATTCTTTAAACATTCTGTTCCCACAGGAAATTCCCTAGTTTGTCCCATTAAATGCTAAGTGATAAAATATTTCTTCAGGTAGTAGGGATAGGTATTTGAATACCAAAGGTAGTAACTTATTAACACCTATCAGGAGTAGACAATTTTAAGGTAATATCATACTGCTGATGGAGTCTCAAAGTGTTCAACTAAAACACTGCAAATGTCAAGGCTACACACACTCACTTACAGTGTAAGGGTAGCAGCAATGATGCCTGGTTACTCAAAGCAAATGAAGACAATGTCAGAGATAATGAGGAGCTATCTCTCTATCTCTATCTCTATCTCTATCTCTATCTCTATCTCTACCTCGCTCTCTCTCTCATCTCTATCTCTATCATATCTCTATCTCTATCTCTATCTATCTATCTATCTATCTATCTATCTATCTATCTATCTATCTACCTACCTACCTACCTACCTACCTACCTACCTACCTACCTACCTATCTATCTATCTATCTATCTATCTATCTATCTATCTATCTATCTTTACCATTTTGCAGGCCTGAGGGTAGAAGTGCTGGTCATATAAGATAGAAGACCCAAATTCTGTCCCTGAGAGCCACAGTGTAAAGAGAGAACCAACCACCAGAAGTTGTCCATTGATTTCTATAGTTGTGCTACTGAGCATGCATTTTTTGCAACCTATGCACCAGTATCTTATGCACACATACATACACATACAAAAAGAAGTAAGTACAACTTTACAAAAGCACATTTTAAAAAAGCAATTAGAGAAAAATTATCTGCCAGTTTTTATGTTATATTGTGAAATAAAGCATTAAGGGATAGGTAAGAAAAAGGAGAGAGGAAGTAGTTTGTAGGCCTCTTGGGTTCTTTATTCTTTTCTTACTCTGATCTAGGGGCAATTGGATGCCTTTGATCTATCTCTCCCTGAACCTACTTCCTACCCTCCCCAGGGCCTTCAGGCAGATTTCTCATTTTAATGCCAATGCCACCAGCTCTTTATATGCATATAATTGTTACAGTGGCCTTCATTGGAACTCTGTAAGGGTCCCTTAGAGAAAGCTATTCCTCTGTCTTGGGTAAGGGCATAACATTTCAAGCTATCAAAAGCATAAAAGCATTACTTCTTGGGTTGGTCAGTCACCTGGCCAAGGAAGGGATCACCTTTCAGAGTGGCAGGCTCACTCTAAGCCATGCCAAAGAGTTAGGCAGAACATTTTCACACTCTCTGCCTGCCTTTCTTCCCTTACTCTCCTACATTCTCCTCCTCCGAGCAGAGGCCAAGATTTAAAGCTTGCCTGACCTGAATTTTTTCCTTAAAATGCTAATAAATTGTCTACAAGCATCCACTTGAGCCTGAAGTTGTTTTATTTATAAGACTAAGTACCCCGAGGGAATCCCAAATTCCCTGGTAGCATCATGAGTAGAATCAATCCCCTGAAATAAAGAGGGTTATAGTTACAAAGCCCAAAGAAGCTGATAACAAGGCTGTCGCTAATCTCATTAAACTGGAAGCTTTTCCTTTCTCTCTGGCCTGGATCCAGGTTGCATTTAGTTAATAAAATGCAGGTTTTTCTTAGCAAAAATATATAGGTGGAATGTCAGTGTGGTCCATGTTTGATCAAAGCAAGCAATAGTAAAGTGGGACTTGAATATTTGTAAGAAAAGCCATAGCCCATGTATTTACATGACTCTGTATATTCTTTATACAGTATATTATTCCTATATTTCATTATAATGGTATTACAGGGGTAGGGTGAATGGAATCTTGCCATGATAGCTTTGACAGTCCTTGAGCCAGCAATGCAGGTTGCTGTGGTTGAACTCCAGTGAAATTAATTGTTAAATACGATTAGCTTTGGGTCACTTGGGATGAAAGCAGGGTCCTTATTTCATAATTGAAGGTGGGCCTTAATGAGAAAGGTTTTTTTGTAGTGTTATGATAATTATAATTCCAGAAGTGTAAAAGAAATTTTTTGTAATGTGGAGCGCAATAGAAATATATGAAGGAGATTCCTTTTCAATATTAAGCTGCTTGAAAATGTATCTTCCAGGCCAGCAACATGGCTCAGTAGTCAGAATGCATGCTGTGCAAGCCTGAGTTACATTCCTGGAATCCATGTAAAGATGGAAAGAGAGACTTAGCTCCAAACATGCACTGTAACACATATCATCATCATCATCATCATCATCATCATCATCATCATCATCATCATTACCTTAAACTATATCTTTAGGCCAAGCATGGTGACATGTATCTTTAATCCCAGTTCTTGGGAAGCAGAGGCAGGTCAATCTCTGAGTTTGAGGCTAGCCTGGTCTACATAGTGAGTTCTTTGATAACCAGAGCTACTCAGGGAGATGCAGTTTCAATTTTTTAATCCATAAATTACAAATTTTTTCAACACAAATATGAACTTATTAATATAGGTACTCAAATGTATTTTCATGCATCATTCAAGAATTCTTTTCCAAAGTCATTCTGAAAATGTTTCATAAAAAGGAGAGGTTTGTTTCCAATTGTTAATATTTACATTTAAGCATGAAATGATATCCCTCAATATTTACCAATAGTTTTAGTTCCAGTAGGAAATTGACAGGGCCATAATAAAACATATTTAAAAGATAGTTCACAAATACAATAATGATTCTGTCATTCTTTAATATTGTGAGCACTCAAAGAAACAACATAAAGAGAAGCCTGAGAAACTGTTGGGCCACCATGTCCCACTTGTTTATGGAGAAATGTCACAGCAGTAATTAAAATGTGTGTGGTGGGGCTGGAGTCCTTTTCGGTGGAATAATGAAGGTTACACGTTCACAGGACCCTGGGCTTGATTGGCAGGTATAAGGGTGGTAATAGAAGGGAGATTCTAGACAAGTCATCCAACAGTAGAACTGGGAAGCTGAGAGAAGTCTTAATAAAGACTTGTTCTGCTCAAATATTACCAAAAAAGTTATTGTTTCACTTACAGTTCTGTTGTTGGATTACTTTGTAGCATTAGGGTTTCGACTAATTTCTACAAGGTAAACAAAGGGCATTTAACATTTTCATTAACTATGTAAAAATATAGAGGAATGGAATAAAAGAAAGAAGAAGGGTCAAATAAAAATGATAAGATGATGGAAAATAAGATAAGGAGAACTGTGATGGAGACAAAGATGTGTTAGACTACTATACTTAAATCTACACTTTAAAATTTTTCTGGAACTATTCAAAAAATTGTTTTAATTTGGTACTAGGTGATGTTCCAAAAATGTGTGAATTGTGTGACCCAGCTAGACATATTTGTCTCCTCAAGTAGCTTCATTACTTTATGAAAAAAGTATTTAAAATCCTTTCTTCTCACTTTCTAAGATACACAGAACATCACTTTTACCTATAGCCGCTGCTGTGCAAAGCACACTAGCATTTCTTACTCCTAGTTAACTGCAGCTCTGCTATTTGCTCAGTTGTCCATCATCTTTCTCTATCCTTTTCAGCTTCTGGAAACTATTGTTTACTATTTTCAAGTTTTCATACCTCACATGTAAATAGACCATGTAGTACTTTCTTCTCAGTGCTGGTTCATTGCACTTTACACAGTGATCTTTATATTTATCTATTACATGAATGGCTGAACTTCATTCTTTTCTATGACTGAGTATAATTTCCTTGTGTATATATCCTGTTCTGATGAGAGCAGGAAATAGAAACTGTTCAAATAGATCAGGGTCCCTAAAGGATGAGTTAGAGGCTAGAAATGCCAGATGACAGTTTTATTTTCAGTTTATCTGTTATCTCTCAAATGACCATATCTACCTACTAAAAAAGAAGCAATGAATATTAGTTGGGCCAGCTTGACTGACAGCTATACCCCACTTGAGTACTCACCCTAGGGTATGCTACAAGTACTTTTAAAAGCCCCTAAGAGAGCAGCCCCAAGGCACCTTATTCCACTCATTTTATAGGTCTGTCTTGGTTATCTCTCTGTCTCTGTCTCTCTCTGCCTCTGTCTCTGTCTGTCTGTCTGTCTGTCTGTCTGTCTGTCTGTCTCTCTCTCTCTCTCTCTCTCTCTCTCTCTCTCTCTCTCTCTCTCTCTTTCTCTCTCTCCTGTCTCTCCCGTCTCTACTCTCCCTTTTTATTCTCTCTTCTTTATCTGTCTCACGTTCTGTTTCTCTATCTCTGTCTCTCAATGTCTTTCTGCCTTTCACTGACTCCTTCACCCTGTATCAGTCTCTGTCTCTTTTTCCTCTGCCTCCTCCCCTTCCCCTTCTTTTTCCCTTCCTCCCTCCCATTTCTCTCCTAAGTTTCTACCCATAAATATAAAATAAACTTTTCTCCAAATTTCATCTCTCTTTTATGAATTTCCTTCTTGGAATTTGCTACATAGAAGCCCAAAAACCACTGGATCTGAGTAGCTCTGCTATGGTAGAGTTTTCTAAGACCCTCAGTTCTCAAGCTGAGAAAAGATTTTTCTGTTCTCAAAAATACTTCAATATCTACATACTAGTACCCTATCCATTCATCAGTTTATAGACTATTGAGAGAGAGAGAGAGACAGAGAGACAGAGACAGAGAAAGAGAGACAGATAGACAGAGAGACAGAGAAAGACAGAGACAGAGACACACAAAGAGAGACAGAGAGAGACAGAGAGACAGAGACAAAAATAGAGACAGAGACACAGAGAGAACCAAGAGAGACCTGTAAAATTAGTGGAATAAGGTGCCTTGAGGCTGCTCTCTTAGTATCTTTTAAAAGTACTTATAGCATACCCTAGGGTGAACACTCAAGTTGGGTTTAGCTGATGTCCTTTCCTTGGCTCGTTTAGCTAGTGTGTCTCTAAACATGGGGGTGTACAGATAGATGTTATGCATGTATGTAGTCCTCTATTACTAGGAAAATAAGATTCTGTCTTTTGGAGTGCTTAGCCTCCTTAACAAAATCATTTAAACCTATTTCGGGTGTCTTGGAACTTCAGATATCTTTCTAGAGACAATATTTAGGACTGTAGAGTAAATTTACCTAAATAAGCTTCAAAAAAAAAAAGCCACGTTTCCATATGGAAAAAAATCATAAAGATATCCTTCCTCTAAAGATAGTATGTGGTCTGACAGTTGGAAGAGTTTCTTGGTCCATGAAGTTGCTGCAGTCATCTTTCTCCTTCAAAATGGAGCCCCAAATCTACCTTTTAAGGTTTGGAGTATGGTTTTGTGGAAGAATGTTTGACTACCATGTATGTAGTCCCTAAATTCAATCCCAATCATCAAAAGAATATAACATACAATTAAAACCTACCCCCAAAATATCATTTTAGACAAGAGTAAGATAGTGTAGGACATAACTTGATATCAATGGAAGTAGTGTGTACGTATGCACTATGTCTAGGGAGGGGCTCCTGGAGTACAGAAGTCATAATCATTATGTGGACAGTTAGTTAGTCCTTTTTTTTTTCCTTGTCTCAAGAGGTTATTGACTTTAATTGGCCAAGAAAGGGTCAACTGACTTCTTCAGAGGTGTCAGTAGCCCCTAACCAAGCAATTTGTGAAGCAGTTACTGGACATTAATCATTACATTTCAAATTCCAAGGAGGGCTTGTTATATTCCTTGCTTCTTTAAAGTGAATGTGTTACCAGAGTGTCTTATTTACGGTCTTTATACTCAGACAAAATACCAGGGCCGAAAAAAAAAAAATACAAGTTGGAGAGGAAGTAGTTTTCTGGCTTACATTTCTGTATGCTGTTCATCATTAAAGAAAGTCAGGACAGTAGCCCAAATAGAGGAGGAACCTGGAGGCAGGAGTTCATGCAAAGGCCATTCATTGTGTGGCTGCATATTGGCTTGCTTCTCCTGGATTGTTCAGCCTGTTTTCTTATAGAACTCAGAACCACCAGCCAATGAATGGCCCCACCCACAATAATCTGGGTGTTCTCCCATGATCACTAAATGAGAAAATGCTTTACAGCTGGATCTTATGTGTGAACTTCCTCAACCGAGGCTCCTTCCTCTCTGATGACTCTAGCTTGTGTCAAGTTGAGACAAAACCAACCAGTACACTGAGAAATAGGAGCTGGAACCAAAAGTAAGGGAAATTCTTGTCACTGACTCCAAAGCCTGCTATTGCCTGACAACCTGCCAAACATTTCCACAAGGAACAATGACTGGTATACTTAAGTTCAGGAGTTTAGAACATAAATTTCCCAGCTTACTTTCCAGTAGGCCACCTCTATTTTGAGTTAGCTTCAAAATAAGGATCTGAAGAAAATGTTGGAGTATTAGTGAAGAGTAAAAGTCATCCCCTTTACATTCATTTGTTTTCTGTATTTGAAATTCGGCTAGTGCACAGTGGGTTCTCAATGAATAAAACAATAATATATGATACAGTAATCACTTTTTATTCTCCATTAGCCTCATTATAAGACTGGGGTTACTCCAGTTTTTTTTTTTCCCTTATATGAGAGAAACAGAGTCTATCATGCAGAAAGATGGCATGTGGAAACTTCCAAGCCTTCCATGTATCTTTGTTCTTTCTTTTGCTCTCTCTTTAGAGTCATTGCTTAAGTCCACAAGCTTCCTACCTCTGTTCTGATTTTGCCTTTAAACAGTTGAAAAGCTGTTAGTTTCATGGATGCTTTCTTGTTAATGGAGTATACTAAACAGCTTCTTTTTTTCTCCTTAGCTCCCTCAAATCACTGGATTAGCTTGTTGAAATTAGTCTTGTTTCACTTCCCTTTTGACTTAGGAAGTGTCTTTCCTGATTAAACGTGGTAAACAAAATGAGTAAATTCATATTACAGTGGTGTCCCTAACTTTAATTTATTCTGGAATTGGCAAAAGCACAGCAATGATTTTAGAATGTATTTGACATAACATAACTGTAAAGGAAGTATGACTGGCATGAAGGTATAGCCCCCAAATAATGATTTTTAGGAATGATTGCTTTAAGGATGCCTTGCCAAAAGTTCAATACTAAATAATGATTGAATCACAACTCATTTTCTTGACAAAAGTCCAACTAAATTTTCCTTTTATCAAAGAAATAAAAAGCTCTTTAATTAGGAACGAAGCCCACTGAACTGAAATCGTACTTCTGGTAAGTATAATGAGTTCCCAGTGGGAAGTGTATGCAATCCACATTTCCAGGTATTATAGTGACCTCCCTGTGTCTTTTTGGGTCCTTTAATGGAAGGAATCCTTTCCATTCAAAGGGAGCAAAAGTAAACTCCTGTTTATTCTCCCAATAATGTCATATACCCATTGATAACTAGAATTTGGTAGAGATTAATTTATTAGGAGAATGTTGCTTTTGGGACAAGATCATTTGGGTATGTACCCTAAATCCACCATATTCTAACTGGATTGACAAAGTAGCTCAAATTTTCCATGTCTTCTACATGATAATTGATTGGATTGAATCCAATTATTGAACTTTTCTTAAAAAAGTGGTCACTAAAAGGAAAAGTACAGGCTTAGGACCCCTAAGTCTAAATTCTCTTTACAATGTAAATTTATTTGTTCAAGTGGGACAAAGCTCTGGAAATAAGAGACAAAAGCAGGAGATAGAGCACAAAGGAGAAAGGGAAGGGAAAAGGGAAAGGGGGAGGGATATTTGTCCCTAGGGGACAAAAGACTTGCCCTGAATAAAGAGGAAACAGACATAGACATAGAAAAATAACAATATATAAAAGTAAAGGAGGAAAGAACATGTTAGGATGTGGTGTTTAATTTTAATTAGACTGGTTAATTAGGTGAGTCAAAGGAGGCTTTTGATTGCAAGACTTCAATACTGGATTGAATCAATATTGGATAATTGGACCTTGGTAGTCAGCCTCAGGAGGAGGAAATGACTGTATAAGGAAATGTACCTTGGTGATTAGCTTAAGGAATGGAATCTAACAATTTTCTGAAGCCCTACCACAGCCACGTCTGACATGACAAAGCTGGCAGTGACCTTTCAGTCATCCACTGGAAGATAATCAGTAACTAATACCTATTGATTTTATATGCTTTAAATCATATATTTTCTCACCAAATACAAGTGAGAGATAGTTGATAAAGGATGGATATAATCCTTTGAGAACTGTTTATTTCATTTTAAAATACAACATTTATTGAGATTTTTAATATTTCATACAATATACTTTGATCATCAATATGCTCCTGCCTCAGCACCTCACAACTCTCCCCACATCTCTACTCAATGAACATTATATTGTTGTTCTTCATGTCTCTTTGCATTTAATCAAGTCCAATTTGTTCTGAACACTTATTCTTAGATGTGGTACCTGCCATGGAGAATGATCAAGTCAGAGAAAACTGACCCTCCCTCTTCCAGCAGTTATCAAAAATCTATTGCCTATCAGCTAAGGGTGGGACTTCATGCTTGCATCCCTAAGCCCTTCCATGCTGAGATTTTGTCTGGCTTGGGTTTATGCTGGTCTTGTGTGTGTTTTCAAAACTGTTGTGAGTTCATATGTATAATTGCCATGTTGCATCTGGAAAACACTCGCTCCTTGTAGGCATCCAATGCCTTGGGTCTTATCATCTTTTTGTCCTAGTCTTCTACAATGATATCTTAACTTTGAAAGGAAGGAAGTAAAATAGACATCCTCCTTTGGGCTGAGTCTCTGCAGTCTCTTTTTCCCCATACATTGAACAGTTGTGTGCCCTTGTGTTAATTGTCATGTATTACAAAGAGAAGCTTCTCTAATGAAGGAAGAAAGATGTTGTTAATCTGTGAGTAAAACCATAAGTTGTTAGGAGTAACTTTAATGCTTTATTTATTTAGCAGAATATAAATAGTAGGTACTCTCTTGGGGCATATCTTCTATCTAGTCACAGATCCTTAACCATGGTAACAATGCTAGAGCTTCTCTTTGTATCATGGATCAGGCCTCTCTTTATATATATATATATACATATAAAATGTATATATTTCAGGAAGTGTCTACAGTAGGTTTTCATATAATTTTTCCAAAGGGTATTCAGTGATTCAGTGTTAGTTATTTTTCTGCAAATTTTCTCTTACACCTTTGCAACCTCCAACCAAAGTGAGCTGTGGTGTGTGTGTTACCTTTTACACACAAAATAAATAAATAAATGCTTCTTAAAAAACAGTCTAACAGAGTTAAATTCACAGCGGCTAGTCATTTCTAATGTAATTTCCCAGTAATTGAATAATAAAGCTCAGAATAATTTCTGAAGGATGTGTAAATGACGACTGGGATGATAAGGTTGTAACTACATTTGGAAAATAACCCAGAGTAACCAAATTTTCACTCTTTTCTATTTCACTGCAATGACATAGAGCCATGAGTGTCTGAAATTCCTCTGCAGTCAGCAAAATGAGGAGCAGTCAGTAATTTCTCTAGTTGAAATCAGGGGACTCTATGAGACATATTAATTCTTTCCACCCACTATACAACCTCCAGTAACATTAGTGAAACCTATATGGGCCAATTATGCATGAATTTTGTGTTAAACTGATTAAAGAAATTAAATTTTTATAGTCAGGATATTAAGGTATCTTTGTGAGGAGTCTGTCTTCACAGCATCTTTCACTCGAGTTTAATGCAAAGCAGAGGAGATATGACATTACACAAAATATTAATAAAAGGAGGTGGATCCCATGGTCTGAGAGAGGCTAAGAAGCGGGCGGTGGTAGAGAGTCAGATGGACCAGTGAAAAGAGCATCCAGGACATGGAATGTTTGCATAGTTTTTTGCTAAGTTGTGATCTTTCAGAAAATCCCTGAAGTGATTTATATTCTGATTTGTCTTACTTCCTCTCAGCAAAGTGTGAGACATATATAAAAATAGAGCCACCCGTAGAAGCCACAGGCAATGCAAGGAATTCAGGTTCCTCCAGGCAGATTTATCATTAATCACTGACAAATGTAATAAATATATATGTCATTGGTAAGGATAATATTTAGTCATATTGTTTAAGGGACTTATAACCAAATATAGTATGGAAAATGCATTCCAGAAAAAATTTTCATCCTCATCTCTTTATTCCATCTTTAGCATGAAATAATATTATTCATGAACAGAACATGCACTGTCTACCTGGAGTTATTTTCAGATGAGACAAAATTGTTGGCATTTGATACAAGCGATGGGTGACAGCAAGAATCAAAAATGACAGGAATGAAAATAACTAGCTAGTGGTAGAAATTAAATGAAGGAATTAGTTGCGGGAGAGTGTCTTCGGAAGTAGACTAAGGGGTGAGTATTCAACTTTGCATACAGCATAAAGCAGAACTGAAGATTATCAGTATGCTACTGAATTGCACACAACCATTGCACTTGTTATATGGGTCTAAAGAACTGCATAACTGGATAGTTTCTATAGTTTCACTGTGGTCTTACAGGCATAGCATTTGGATTCATGGGTTCAGATAGAATCAGGAAAATTATATGTATTAGAAAAACAATAAAGTTTGGAAGAGCTTATACAGATAACTCAAAGTAGGTATGTACTAGATTTACATAGGTCAGAATAAAATGGCCTCCCTGTCTTTAAGACATAGTTCAAAGACCCTCCTGTGATCTTATTGAAATTGTCATCACTCCTCTGTTCCTATTGTCTACCTGTTATAACAATTATCCCATGTTTCTTTTATTATTTTCTTGTCATATTAGGAAAATTCTTTATCTTTGATGAAAAGAACTTAGTCAGCCTTAGTTTGTTTTCTTCTTATACTTTTGATAACTGCACACACACACACACACACACTCACACACACAGAGAGACAGAGAGAGACAGAGACATATAGAAGAGAGACAGGGTGGGGTTGTTACTCACGTACACATGAGAGCTCACTTCATTATTGATATATGACATAAAGAATATGGCGTCTAAGGACAAGCTAATGAAAATTTTGACCATAGCTACTCTGTAATGGTAAAGCTGGACTCCTTGTAAAAAATGTGTCGTAAGTAATTTATATAGATTTCTTTTTCTGGGAAATAGAATAATACCTACTGAATCAATTTCTGCAGGCTGAACAAGAATATATTTGACTCACCTCTGTTGGATGTGATACAAACTAAACTTGAATAATCTTGAACAAGATATTGCAAGAGGATAGGTGAGAACTATGTAAAGAGATTAGACCTTCAGATGTTTCCAAGTGAAAAAAGAAGAACAACAGATCTCAAGGAGGCCTCTGAATCTTCTGGTAGTTTTTATCTCCTTTCTAGCTGGACAAAGACCTGGAACATTAATAGCTGCATATTTTTAAATGTCAGCTTCCTTTCTCCAAATTTTTCATATTTCAGAAAATGGGTTTCAAAGTGTATAAAGAACCTACTTACCTTACAAACTCTCGCAGAGGAAGACTTCTAGCTACTATAGGGAGAACTGAGAACTCCTGTGACAACCTTTAGGATCTATCCCAGGTTTTCTGCTCATTTACATCATTTACATTGCAGGAAATCAGAACTCTTTGAATACCAACATCATTTCTAAAAGACCAGAGGAATTAAGTGAGCACACAACAATGGTGGTGAATTTAATTCTATATTCTGGACTCAAGACAAAGGATGAGCAACATGATTGTCAAATAAAAGACAATTATTTTTAAAGACAATTATTGGCACATCATGCCAAACACAGTGTTAACACAAACAAGTGCCTAGTAATTAATGCAATTAAAGTCATTACCCTGATCTAATAGGAAATAACAGATACTGAGTAGGTCTACTTTCTAAAATACTGTCTACAAAATAATCCATTACTATCTACAGATATAGGGTGGAAAATAATTCCCTATATTTTTCAAACATCTACCTTCCCTCTTTCAATAAATAGCACTATTTATTCCTCCAAACTAGGACAACGTTTTGCAGTTGTTCCTTGTCCAGACAGTAATAGCTGTGACCACTTCTTTCTTTTCCCACAGATATAATCCTAGACTAAACTACTGACCGCTCAATGGATTGCTGAAATAGCCTTTCAAACACATTCTTTGCTTCCACTTTTGTTCCTAGTGGATATTTTCTCCCCAGAAACCAAGTGACCTTTTCACAGTTTATATCTATGGGCTTGAGGGTAGGATGTAGTTTTATGAGACAAACTTGCCCTCATTCACTTGTCTAATAACAACTACTTTATTTCAGAGGACCAGAAGGATGGACAGACGTTTTATGTAAATGGTACGTGTGAGACCATGAACTCACCCCTCTGAACACATATGTATAAAAAAGATACATCTGTCAAATTCTTCTTATAAAATAAATGTCTTTTCATTGCAATTGTAAGATAGCATGATTCGTCTGCATAAAGTTTCTTATCTGCATTGCTTCTTTAGCTGACTGTGATCTCACATTCTTGTCCTATAGTAAAAAAGCTTATTCTTCCCAGATTTGAACAGACAATGCTCCTCTTTCTCTCTCCCTTGTTCTCTCTCTTGCTCACATCTCTTACCAGCTATTCAATCTATACCTCAAACTGATCAGAAACTCTAAGATACACTTGTCTCAATCTCTCAAGTGCTGTACTTTGGCCCTAAGTATGTTTTCAGATTGTTGATAAAATGCCTCATCACCACAGCTATCCCTGACATCTTTAGTTAATATTTTCCACCCCATTTGCCCATTTTAATCAACTAATATATAACTCTTACAGACAAGAATCATCCCTATAGTGTTTATTATAATTAAACCTACAGGTGAACTTAATGATAACATGGTGGTAAAAGTCAGTAATTGTCATAGAGGTCAGGACACTGACAAGTCTGAATTGTCACAGTAATAAAATTCTGTAAATTGGTATTATGGTGCAGTCTCTCTCTTTCTCTCTCTCTCTCTCTCTCTCTCTCTCTCTCTCTCTCTCTCTCTCTCTCTCTCTCTCTCTCTCTCTCTCTCTCTCTCTCTCCAGACATAGTTTTGCTTTATAGCCCTATATGGCCTGAAACACAGTCTTTAGACTAACTTGGCACCTGCCCCTACCTCCCAAATACATGGATTACATACATGTACCAACATGCCCAGCCTACAGACATTGTTTGGAAATGATTTACCATGAGCATATAAGGCCTTCTACTCCTATTGAGATATGACTAGTTTTATGAATTCACTGAGTACTTTCAACTCACCATGACTTAAAAAGAAACCTTAATTATATTTGAAGAGGAGCAGAAAATAATTTCAGAATAATAGTAAGAATTTTCTTGGACTTCTCACCTTGGCATGTGTTGAATTAGGGACCAAATTCAAGGTAAATGGCAACAAGCTCCTGGGAAAGGCTAGGTATATAATATTTAATAAAGTATTGCTTAATTTTTCAGAAATGTCACATTAATGGGGAGAATAATGTAAAGCTTTGAGTCGCAACAACAGAAGCAAGTAGTCATGAACAGGTTGACTGAACTTGGACTAAATTCTGTCTTGTTTTTGCCTTTTGCTTATTTGCTTATTTGGTTGAGACAGAGATCCCCATACTCTAAGATGACTTGAGAACATATATCCCGTTCTACCATTGAACTTCTCGCATTCTATTCTGTCCTGCTGAATGCTGGAATAACAGGAGTGTGTGCCACTGTGCCTCGCTTGACTTTGGATAATGCTGCTTGCCTTCGAAGCACACAGAAGATTTGCTAGCCTTCCATTCTATGGGTCTGTAGACTGTCTCACATCAGAATTCCACAAACATAGATGAAAGTCTTGCATAGCCTGGGAAGCCACCCTTAAATCTGTAGGGAGAGGATATAAGAAAAAAGAATACCTAGTGCCAAGCAGCCTTCCCAAGGTGCAAAGAAGGATGGATGTCCTAGTAAACCACTCTGGGACTGGCCTACTTATGTTGTCAGTTCAGTAGAGGATAAATGAGGAATGTTAAGACAAAATCAGGGAGCCCAGAAGCTAAGCAGGTGTGGGGTGGGCACATGAGTTCTTGTTTCAGTGTAGTTCTCATTATTTATTATATTGGTTTAACCTCCTTGGAAAATTAGCAATAAGGAACGGTGATTTTATTTAGGGCTCTTTTGATATTGATGATGCCTGCACTGAGCTCTCCAAAAATATCAATTACAACTGGAGCTTTAAGTATTTGGCTTGTTTGCTGAAGGTATCACTATCCTAAAGTGGGTTACAAATTTCCCCCCAGCCTAGAGAGAACAAGAAACCTAGAGGAAGTTTTTTTTACACCAAACCTTTTTTCTCCCTTCTATCCCATGACTGTAGCAAAGCAGTAACTAACTGCACAATGTAATCTAACAAGGATTTCCGGTTAGGCTCCCCCAGAGTCGCTACTTGAGTCCTAAGAACAAAATGGCAAATTGACTCCTTACTAAATTATTGCATATATAGGGACATTCCTTCATGTGATGTAGGATGAAATGGATCCTGCAATTGAAAAAAATTCTCATGAAGACTACTAGCTAAAAAAAATTTGATAATGTTAGAAATGAACAGTAGAAATTATTATCTATTAGAAAATCTTTTACTTTGCTTTCTCCAGAACATAACAAACTTGGAAGGGCCGAATTAACCCTTAATCTAACATCATTTGCAAGTTTCACTGTCTTTATAGATGCTACAAGCAGAAAACTTAAAGAAACTCAGTCTGAATCAAAGGACTTGGAAATATGCAGTAGATAATAAGATTTTGAAGGGAGTCTAAGGCAGTAATCAATCTTGAATAAGTTAATATTGATTTAGGAAGAAAGACAAAAGGGTGAGAAAGCATAGATGCTGCTAGATATGTTGGGAGTGTCTTGAAATAAATGTCTAGCAGAAAATGTCGTAAGCAGGGGGAACACCGAACTCAGACAACTGTAGGATTATACATTTTTCTTCAATAAGTAGAAACTCTCGTTGACTTATTTGTTATCTGACCAATTCACAGATCATTTCAGCTCTTCGAAGCCTTTTCATCACTGTGGCCACACTGATATCTTTACTGCAGTGGTTTGAATTTGCTTGACCCAGGGAGTGAGACTCTTGGGAGATGTGGCCTTGTTGGAGTAACTGTGGACTTGTTGGAGGGAGTGTAACATTCTGTGAGTGGCCTGTGAGATCCTTGTCCTCACTGCTTCTTGGAAGTTAGTCCTCTTCTGGTTACCTTCAGAACAAGATGTAGAACTATCAGCACTTTCTCAAGCTCCATGCCTGCCATGCTTCTAGCCTTGATAATAATGGACTAAACCTCTAAGCCTGTAAGCCAGCCCCAATTAAATGTTGTCCTTTGTAAGAGTTGTCTTGGTCATGGTGTCTCTTCACAGCAATGGTAACTCTAAGACATCCCCATGTCAACCTTTATTATCTAACATATACACTATTGGTTTGTCTTAATCTTAGTTTCTACCTGCTTCACTTGTTTAGTTTGCAACTCATAAGAAACTCAGAGTACTCTGAGAACTAACATTATGTTAAAAGGACACATTTCCTAATTTTAGAAGCTAAGTTAAAATTGACTAACTACATTGAAAGCTACTCACAATCTACCCAATGCTTGTTACAATCCCATGCGTTTTGTTTAATCTCCATGATGGGCATGGATGATGCTCAGCACCACAATCAGAACTTGCATGAAAGGTTTACAGTTGCATTTACTCTGCTATGTAGTCAAAAAGCAATATTCACTGAGTGCCAGTAACGCATCCAATGTGGTGTTAATTTCATTCCCAGCAGAAGTGCTGTACTTTGATGAGACACACTTAAATTTAATAGAGAAGCAAGCTGTCCTGTGCCTGGTTTAAAACCAGAAAGTGACCCAAAATCCAACAGACAGATTTATGTGGCATGCTTAAAGTCAGGCATGTGCCTGTTTGCCCATGGAACAGATTTTTGGCCAGAATCCTAAGAGTTGAAATGGCAATCTGGAGATAGCACCTCCAGGGTGAGTGCAAGGGCAGAGAAACTTACTGCTCTCACACATGTCCCAGATTGTAAAGCTTTCTGTTTGTAGAAATCTGATAAAAGGTAACAAGTAAATTCACTTAATGTACCAGCCTGATGCAGATACCAAGGCCATCAGGAAACCTGGAGGGAGCACCCAACCTGCCAAGGCCATTCTCAGAAAGAGTTGCCAGAGAGTCAGATGCTATGGAAGCAGAGACAACGTCTGTGGCTGAAAATTTTAATTATACTCTTAAAGTTCAAAGAGCAGCTATGGCTGATTCAATTCTCAGGGGTATGTACTGTATTATGTCTAATTGGATTGACTTTAAAGACAGCCTTTGAATTAAAGGAAAGCCAGGAATGTTGTTTGTCCTGCAGGAGAGATTGCTTACATTCCACAAGCTTCTCCTGTAAAGATTAAAATGGAAGAGGACACTCATCATTAACTGTTTTGACAAGGCAAATTCTAGTCATGTTTGAGTCAAGCGACAGAATTGTAAGCATAACACTAAGACAACAAGCCTCATCAGTTCAGTGAGTTATAACAACTGAGGCAAAGCTCTCAATCACTGCTTCTAACGAGTAGAGCAGAACAGCCGACAAATCGCAGGGAAGCTTAGAAAGTGTTCTGTCAAAGTCGATGCGGCAGCTGTTGGAGAGTTTATCCTCACATACCACAAGAGTAAAGACTGGAGAGACAAATGCTGATGACTGGGACTTTGCCATAGATCAAAACATAGAACAATGCTCATTTATCGGGTATCCTCCATTGTATTAAGATGCATCCTACTTCCATCTGCCCCTCTTTCTTTCCCTGATTTTATCTGTTATTTTACCCGTGTGTTTCTCAGATTGATATCTCGCTCATTCACTCATTCCTTTGGTAAATACTTTTGGAAATGCACACTGCATATTGAGTCTTGAGGACACAAAAGTGAAGGTAGTGGTTCTACTCTCATGAACAGCCATTACAGTGGGGGCAGTCTCAAAAAGTAAACATAAATGAGTAATGTATAACAGTATGAACAAGAGTGTTGGGATGGGAAAGTATATTAACTGAGGCATAATGGGAGCAAATCCTAGGAATTAGTCACAGTGACAGAATGCCTGATAGAAGACCACACAGAAGTGCCTTAAGAAAACAAGCGTTTATTTTGGTTCATATTTTAGCATATATATGCAGTCCATAACAGTGGGGAGGATACTGTAGCTGAATGTCTGTCATGGCATGTGGCAGGCATATGGGACAGCTTAGTCACATCACTATAGCATCATTAGGCTTGGCTTTCATCACTCCTGAGGCTTTATTATTTGAAGTACTTACAGGTTCTCGATTGGACCATCTAGGCTCAGCACCTGGAGCTTTTCTCAACATTTCACTGTCTCATAGTTTCGGCATCCCCACATAATGAGTTTTCCATTGGTTTTTATCTTCAGACTTTGTAGAATATCTTCTGTAATGTATGGATGCATCACCTGTCAATTAAAAAGCTAATGCCTTCTGGCTTAGGTAGGAAATAGAGGTGAGACAACCAGGATGAGGAAGAATTCTGGGAGAGACAGAATGTGGGAGGGTCACTGAAAAGATGTCAAAAGATGGATGCATGGTACCTGAGTACAAGTAACCAGATTTGTGGAAGAATGTATGTTAAAATAATTGGAATGTTTTAATTATGATCTAGTTAGAGGGGAGCTTAACTAAATGGCCAAGGTGTTTGTAAAATATAGATATATATATATATATATTTTGAGTCTGAGTCTCATTTCTGGGAGAATGGGGCTGGGAGGAAGAACCAGGCCCTAACTAAAATATGAAATGTGGTAGGCATATGGCACAACTTAGTCACATTGTCATCACTAGGCTCTTGGGGGTTTGTCTTTCACCACTGTTGAGGCCTTACTATTTGAAGTACTCATGAGTTCTCTCTTGGATGGTCTCTACTCACCACCTACAAATAGGACCTGCAGCTTTCCTCAACATTTCCTTTGTCCCACATTTTTGGCATCCCCAAATAATGAGTTTCCAGCTGGTTTTACCTTTAGACTTTAATGTACCAGTCTCAAAGGATGTGTTTTCAAAGAAAGCCTTCTGACCTTATAAGCTTTTCTATTATGTCCCAATATAAACATCAATGGCTATAGAACTCATATAGTTTACATGCCTGCACAATCAGTACTATGTGGATATTTTAAAGTTCTACCTCCACCTAGAGTAGTAACCAGGGTCTCCTTTACCTTTGCTGCCATGGCCTCTGCCTCGGGACTGAGAAAACATGTCCTAGACAATGCACCGCATACAGCTAGCTTCAAGTGCTGTACCACTCAGAGACACTTTTCTAATGAAAGTCTTTCAGATTAGTTTGTATTTAGGCCCTTGATTCTTCAGGGGGTACAGTATTAACATGAAGGTATATGTCCCATCATCTCTGTACAAAAACACCACATTACATTTTAGTGGCCATAATAATCTCTTAAACTATTACTCCATCTTTGTCTGCATCTAACTTGCCAACAATGTTAGAGGCATTCTCATCTCTTTCTTTGTAGAACTGAATATATGTTCTACCAAGCTTTTTGCTTTGAAATTTCAGTTTAAAACCAATTGCATGTAATGAGCAGAAACTATGCTCAGATATAATGATGTCTTAAATTTATTCTATCAAACAAATTAGATCATTACTTTGTAATTCACTTTTATTCAAGTTTCGATGACAGAGGCAGAATGTAGCCAGGTTCTCTGCCAGAATGTGAAAGACCAGCCTATAGCCCAATTTTGATAAATTCCCTGTTCACTTCTGGAGCCCCAGAGCCTGCTCGTTACTGTCTGTTAGCAGAACGGTCCTCTTTAGGTCCCAGAATTATACCTCAAGTTCTTACAATATCTGGGATTTTTGTAGCCTTTAGGTCCCCTCTTCTACATTCTTCCCAGAAACTATTACTGAAGGCCTGTGAACTGCGTGATTTGGATTTTTTTCAAAGTAAGAAGCCCCTAAAGGTTTTAGCCTCTTTTCTTGTCATTGTCATCTAAAGGTCTCATCAACTCAATTTAAAGAGGGAAGCATTTATTTTTTGACTTGAATTTTCAATACTTTGATCCATCATTTTGGGAAAGTATGGAGACCAGAGCAGTTCAGTCTATTTTGGGAGGAGTTTACACTGAGCATGTTTTCCCCAGGTTGCACTAGTAAGCCAAGATTGCTCAGGAAGTGAGCTTGCACACAAATTTTGAGACCTCTCCTATTAGTCTTTAGCCTGTGTCAGTCAGCAGGGCCATACATCAGAAAGCTTTGCTCTTTTCCAAGAGAGTATCACCAGCTGGAGAACAAGTGTCCAAACAAATGAGCATGTGGGGGTCATTTCCCATCCAAATGCAAACATATGATGACATTAAAATAAATTGAAGGGGGTTAATGCAGAAGGCATGCTAACATCTGGGAACAGCAGAGATATAGCAGAGTATAGAAATCAAGGAGCAAGATATATTTAGGTGTGTGTATGTGTGGGTGGGTAAAGGGTAGACAGGGATTCAAAGGCAACCAGAATAAATAAATTATATCATCAGATTAGAAAAGGGTTCAAAATAGAAGGGAGCAGACTCCAAGTTAAAAGACTCTGTGTACTCAGGCTGTGGTTGCAACTGAGCATAAAATAATAGTGGGAAGTTTTGGAGAAGTATAATTTATGTTTTGATTTTGTAACATCACTCTAGCTGCTTTGATTAAAACAAGATGGAACAAAAATTATAAAGTTTGCAGGTAAGAGGGTCTTAAAATAATTCCAAAGGAAATAATAATGACTTGAAGAAGGATGTGAGCCTTGGACATGCCAGCAATAAACCATAATGGTCTACCCCACTGGCTGTTACAGGAAGTTTTTTATAATATGAAAAGAACATAATAAATGTATAAAGTAGTTAAAAGGTCTAAATTTTTTATGAGTACAATATTTATTAACCCAAAATTTCCTGGTATGTTTAGCATGTTCTACTAATCTTGTTCTTTTTAATAGATATTTTCTTTATTTACATTTTTAGTGATATCCCCTTTCCTTGTTTCCCCTCCATGTTACCATAGATGCAACAGGGAATGTTCACATTTTCCTAGAAGCATCTTGACTGTATTTGAGGTCACCATAGAAAAAGTGAGACTCATTAGTAGAATCTTCCATAAATATGGAGATGGGTGATGTATATCCCAGAGCATTGTGGTGAACAATTACTCTCCTCATCATGAGCCTGTGTAATTATTTAGAAATGAGTAGGTTTTCTGTTGTGCCTAACACATGCTCACATAGAAAATGTGGGACAATACAGAACATCTAATCTGAAAAATTCAGCCAAAAGAGGAAATTTAGATTTTAAACAGCCAATGTTTAGAAAAACTTTGGTATTAGAATCAATAATCACCTTAAAAGGGTGATTTACATAGGTTCAAGTTATAGATGTGAGTTTGAAATTTGTTTGCAGTCTACAAATGTATGAAAAATATTGAATCTCTTGTATGATAGTGACCTGTAATGTTATTATATTCTAAATAATTGTTTTTAAAATTTCCTTATAACTATAACTATTTTATCCTTATTTTTGTATTTTTGAAATATATTTAAATATTGGCATATGTTATTTAATGCTTTCATAATTTCTAGTAGCATAGAATAATACAAATAAAAGTGATTGTTTTCAAAATCCTGATGTGATATTCAACACTTATCCATGTGAAGAAATTACTTAATAGTAAGATACAAAATTAACACACAAAAAATTAGTAATACTTTTATATAAAAACGTCAAATAGACCAAGAAAGAAATCAGGTACTCAAGACTTTTCACATACCATCAAAAATATCTTTGGGTAATTCTAACCAAGCAGGTGAAAGACTTACATAATAAAAATTAAAAGACATTGAGGAAAGAAATTGAAGAAGATATCAGACGATTAAAAGACCTCCCATACACATGGATTGGTAGGATTAACATAGTAAAATTGGCCATCCTACCAAAAGCAATCAACAGATTCAATGTATTCACTGTCAAAATTCAAGCATAATACTTCACAGAACTTGAAGGGACAATCTTTAACTTCATATGGAAACAAGAAAAAAAAACAGTATAACTTTAAAAAAGTCTGAATAATACAAGAACTACTAGCAGTATCATAATTTCCTATCTCAAACTCTATACAAAACTACAGTAATAAAAACAGCATGCCATTAGAACATAAGCAGGCATGTTGATCAGTGGAATAGAGTTAAAAAACTACATGTATGTATGAATAGATATATACATCTGTGACATTTGATTTTTGATAAAGAAGCCCAAAAAATATGTTTTTAATAAATGGTGCTGGTCAAACTAATGGCTGCATGTAGAAGAACATATGTTGTATCATATGTATCACCCTGCATAAACACAATTCTAAATTGACCAAAGACCACAAAAGAAGACTAGATACCCTGAAACAGATAAAAGAGAAACGTGGAGTAACCTTGAATTCAAATTGACCAGAAAAATTCTGTCCAGAACACTATTAGCACAATCACTAAGGTCAATAATAAATAAATAGGATTTCATAAAACTGAAAAGCTCTATTTACCAAAATATACTATCATTTGGACCAAGAGACAGCATACAGAATGGTAAATTATTTTTACCAGTTGCATATTAAATGAAGGGATGATATGTCAAATATGTAAAGAATTCACAAACTGAACATCAAGAAAACAAGTAATCCGTTAAAATGGGGTACAGATCTAAACAGAGTATTTGCAAAAGAGGAAACACAAATGGCTGAGAAGCACATGAACAACTCTTAAGAACTTTCTGATATACTCATAGAACAGCATCTTGCTTAGATATCATCAGAAAAGTTTCATGTTTCAGTAAATGGGAACAAACATAGAAACCCACAACTGGACACTTTGCAAAGAATAGAGACTTTTGAACACTTAGTCATAAATCAGAGTTCTCGATCAGATCCTTCCCTGAGGACACAGAGAACCATGTGAGAGAGGAGGCTGATAATGTCAGAGCCAGAAAGGATGGAGAACACTGAAGAATCAAGGCATTCTAGCTAAGGTAGAGGAATTCCACATATGAACTCAAAGAGACTATGACAGCATGCACAGGACATGCATGGGTCTAAGCCAGATGGGGTTCATAGCCAAAATCCTCAGCCCTCAACATCCGTACCAATCTTTCATTGATAACTACTCACAATCAAAGAATTAATTTTCACCAAATAAGTCTCCCTGGATATACAAATCACACTTATGGACAGGCCCCATGCTCATCATTAGATAAGTAATATGAAATGAATTCAGTGGCATTTTGGAACTTACTTATTAATTTTCTATTACCATTATTATTGTTATTAATTATTATTTAGTATTTTCCTTACATAACCTTTTGTTTATATGTTATGATTTCTGGTTTTGTGTTTTTATGGGATTTCTGTTTTATGAATCTATGTGTAGCTGTTTCCCTATGTGTTTCTTGTGCTTTTCCACTGGCTTTTCTTATTCCATTTGTTTTATCCTATTTTTTTTTTATTTTATGTTATTATATTCTAGAAGCCTGGTTGTTTTGTTTGCTTGTTTGTTTGTTTGTTTGTTTGAATGAGAGAGAAAGAGTGTATATGGTATGTATGAAAGGAAATCAGAATCTGTGAGAAGTTGGGCCATGGGAAGCTAATCACATTATGCTGTATGAAAAATTTATTTTCAATAAAAATCAAAATTAAGGAAGTTACTTAATATTTCTGTGAAGTAGTTTATTTACTTATAGAATAGTGTTTTAAGGACAGATTGCTGATCTGAATGTAGCTTTGAATGTACTACTTAATGAATTACATTTGCACTTTGTTGTGAGTTTGTCTGTATCTGTATTTTAAGAAGTATAGTTAGTACTTGTGATTAATTGACGTTATTTTAGGTTTTTGAAGATATGCACATCCTGTAAGCCTTTATGTATAGGGTTGTTGGTCCGCATCTGCCTTGGCACTGGGCACGATCTCGTGGGGAGGCTGAAAGCATGGAGTTGGTTCTTTTCCCACTCCGCTGGGGCTGGTGCTGGATTATAGGGAATCACTGAGGAGTCACCAGTCCAGGGGTGGGAAAGCGCAATCTGAGACATGAGAGAGGCGGTGTTGGTTCATGGTTGGCTTGGTGGCTGTTGTCGCTAAGAGCACAGAGAGGCCAACTTGGAGAATAGGCTGCAGCTCTGAGGCTTCCTTCATGGCTCCCCATGGTGGATCTTGATGAAATAGACAGACAGTCCATGGTTCTAAACAGTTTATTGCCATGGCAGAAAATGGATGTAAATCCATACCCCACTTCTCAGGGTGCTCCTGAGATTAAATATCTTCTGAAGGGAGGAATGTCTGGGAAGGGAAGCTTATTGGCTAAACCCTCTGGGCCTCTAACTACCTCAAGAGCATGGAGAACTGCTTTGGGTCTACATGACCACAGGCCGCATCTCTTTTATGTGGGCAGTATAGCACTGTGTTCCATAGTCAGGAATGTGGCAGGGAGCTGGGAGTGTCCTAAACCTTTGGTGTGTGTCCACAGAGTCTCCTGGTCTTGACCTGTTCTACCTTACCAAACTTCCTGACGTGGTTTTGTGTCCTACATTTATGTTGAAACCATGTAGCGCAGAACCCTTCTCATAGGATGTCCACAGCCTAGGATACCGAGTTGCAATAAAAATCACTACTGCCCATGTTGTATAAGCTTGTTTTGATTACAACTAACCTTCAAAGAGGAAAATTATAAAGATGTAATCTCAACAGGTGTTTTAATGACCAAAACACATCAAAATTACATAAAACACAAAATAACATCAGTAGTGTCAGGGTTTGGTGCCCACCCTTGGGATGGATCCCAGGTTGGGCCGGTTACTGGTCAGTCAGCCATTCCTTCAGTCTCTGCTCCATTTTTGCCCATGCATTTCTTTTAGATAGGAACAATTCTAGGTCAAAACATTTTAAGTTGGGTTGATGTCCCCATCCATCCTTTTAGGAACTTTTCAGCTACTGGTGGCAGGCTCTTCAGGTTCCAACTACTCACTGTTGAACGTTATAATTATGGTCATCCCCATTGAGTCCTAGAAACCTCTGACAACCCAGGTCTCTGGGACTTTCTAGAGATACTCCTAGCTTCCACCCTCATACCTATCCTCCCTACCCCCCACAGTGACATCTTTCCATTCATTCTCTTGGCTATCTGGGCTTCTCTCCTATCTCCCCCATATCTGATCCTGCCCCCCTTTCCATTCTCACTCCTCTCTCCCACTCAGGTCTCTCCCTTCCTCTGCCTTTCATGATTATTTTGTTCCCCTTTCTAAATGGAATTGCAGCATCCTCCCTTGGCTCTTCTTTCTTGTTTAACTTCTTAGGATCTGTGAAGTGTGTTATGGGTGTTCTATACTTTTTTGGCTAATATCCACTTATCAGTATGTATATACCATGCATGTCCTTTTGGGTCTGAGTTACCTCACTCAGAATGGTATTTTCTAGTTCCATCCATTTGCCTGCAAAATTCGTGACATCCTTGTTTTAAATAGCTGTATAACATTTCATTGTGTAAATGAACCACTTTTTTGTGGGGGTGGGGGGGTTAGAGACACAGTTTCTCTGTGTAGCCCTGGCTGTCCTGGAACTCACTCTGTAGACTAGGCTGGCCTCGAACTCAGAAATTCACCTGCCTCTGCCTCCCAAGTTCTGGGATTAAAGGCATGCACTACCACTGCCCGGCTATGAACCCCATTTTCTATATCCATTCTTCAGTAGGGGACATCTGTGCAACCTGGCATGGCTGGCCTCTGAGAGGCTCTACCAGCAGCTGACTGCAACAGATTCAGATATAACCAACCATTGGACTGAGGTTGGGAACCCCTATGGAAGAGTCAGGGGAAGGATTGAAGGAAGGGAAGGAGATGGCAAACCCATAGGAAAGTCAACAATGTCAACTAAAGTGGACCAAAGGGAGCTCCTAGAGATCAATCTACCAACCAAAGAGTATACACAGGATCATCCCAGTCCCCCTGTCCATAATAGTGGAGGACTAACTGCTTTGTCTGGCCATTGTGGAAGAAGATCTGCCTAATCCTGTAGAGACTTGATGTCCCAGAGAGGGGATATGCTTGTGGGCATGATACCCTGTCAGAGGTGAAGGGGAAGAGGTTCAGGGTGAAGAATTCTGGTAGGAGGGATCAGGAGGGGGAGCAACACTTAGAATATAAATAAATAAAATAATTAATTAAAAAAGAAAAATTACAGCAAATATTAGATTTTTAATGTGTTTTCGTTGATCTCTAATCAGCAAAGAACCAGCAGAATTACAGCTCCCAGTTGCTTAGCAAGAAAATGTATTACCATGTTATTTACTTAAATAATATTCAACACCCCTTATTATTCACTTTGAAAAATATTTTAAAACCTTTATGTGTATGAGTATTTTGCCTGAATGCATGTCTATACCCTCTACATGTGTTTGTACTGGACAGAGGAGGGTACTGTATGGATCCCCTGGCACTGAAGTTATATATAGCTTTGCTCTGCCATGTCAGGGCTAGAAATAGAATGTGGGTCCTGTAGGAAAGCAGCCAGTGCCATTATCCACTGATTTACCTCTTTTACCTTGATTCTTTTTTTCCTTTCATTTTTATATATAACAAAATCCAGGTCTAGAGAGGTGATGCAATTAGGCTAATTAGATACTATTTATGAACAGTATGCCTACATGTGGAAGTCTTGTTGTTTGTTTGTTTATTTGTTTTATTGTTGTTGTGTCCTGACTAGACATAAGATAGAGCCATGTTATAGGAAAGAGTCTCAGTTGAGAAAATGCTCTGTACCTTAGGTCTATATGCAAGTCTATGAAATACTTTCTTGTTTAATGTTTGAAGTAAGAGGGCCACCGTGGGCAGTGCTAATATTGAGTGCCTGGTCTTGGGTTGTATAAGAAATCAGACTAAGCAAAACAGCAAGCTGTATTCTTCCACTTGTCTCTGCTTCAGTTCCTGCCTTGAATTCCTGAAATAAAACCTTTTTTGCCCAAGTTAGTTTGGTTACTGTTTTACCACAGCAATAGAAACCTACTAAGAGAAGAATTGAGTTTCATGTTTTTAAAATTTTCTTCTCATTATTCTGAGATTCACATCTGTGTTACACAACTGTGAACATGAAAAAGGTAGTAGGACTTTATTGGAAGGATGAAACGGCTGTTTCTGGAGAATTTGACAAAGACACCAAGAGTTGGCTGCATGTGTATAAAGTAGTTCTCTAATTCTCAAGCGAATGACTTATACACGCTTATGTGTTATTGTTTGTGATGAATTTTTAAATTACATATTACTATACAATCATTCTCTCGAATGTTTTATATCACATTTTCCTAGTGTTGAATTTGAAGCCCTCAGAGAGATTACATGGCTTGACTAAAGTATAATGCATAATATGTAGAATATGTAGGACATACAATCAGTTTTTCCATGCCAAAATCTATTTCTTTCAATTATATGTTTCTTATTATCCTCAAGTTTGTTGTGAAGTTGTTTAATGAGTATTACTGACTTTAAAGAGATTATAACACAATTTATTGTTGTTATTATTTCTTTGGCACTTGGTCTCAGATTGTTGATAATTCTAAAAGGCACTATAGTTGACTCTTTCCTGAATTTTATATAAATACACAATTAAAAATATAAGCCACTCCAATGAGATGTCTAGGTGTTCTGAGTTCAAATGATCCCATTGAATGTCATCAAACTATACCTTCTTATTATTCCAATAGCAAGTGATAAATTATAAACAGGAAGTATTTTATTATAAAGTTATTTATTTCAAGGAACTTATAAGTATCAAACATTGATGGACATCACTTTAACTGTACAGAAACTAACTGACAGCTTACCAATGTACAACATATTTAATGAGAATTTCAACATAGTATGAATGGAAAGTAAGATTTGGTTGGGGATATACATTACTAAAAATACCATATGGCTGATTTTATTCTAAATAGAAGTATTTATGTTAATGCTACAGTTAAATTAATAGATTCTTTTGTGATTCCAGTATACAATACATTCAGTGATTCAAGCATCTGGTTATAAATGCTTGCATTGAATTATGTTCAACCAATAAGAAACTGAGAAGTGTGTCAGAGATGGCTCCATATAAGATCATATGCTGCTCTTGTAAAAGTTCTCAGTTCACTTTCCAGTACTCATGCCAAGCAGCTAACAGCCTCTTGTAACTCAGCTCTGGAAGTCAATTACCCTTTTTTTGACATCTGTGGTACCTTCTCTTACATGTAAATACACTCACACATATACAATTATACTTAAAATAGATTAAAAAATAAAAAGAAGTATATGATTTCATACACAAAGTCTTGTCTTAGCATTCTACAAAAAAGATGACATTTTTTTGTTACAACACATATATACACTACAAAGCTTAGGGTTACTAGTCAGCCTGACTTGTTAGATGTTTTTAATAAATGGCTTTATCACTTTTTAGTGTCATTTTATCCCCTGTCATATGGCTACTAATTTTCAAAAGTCACTCTAATTTAAATGAAATATATAGCTCAGAATAAGCAATATAATAAATATTCCTGGTGCCTATTTTTCATAATGTAAGTTTGTTGGCAATGTAAGTCAAGCTTACAAAACTTTCTGAGCAAAATGGTTACATTTTCTTAATCCCATTATCACTGGAAATGTAAAGGTGGACCTATCTTCTGTTATTAGCTTTGCAGCTGACTCTGCAGCTAGGGAAAGAATCACCTATCATGCCAAAGAGGCTGAGAAAACACTTTTTTTATGTATGGATGTTTACTTTAAACAGTTCATATTTGTAGTCATGAAAGATGAATTTAAAAACTTGTTATCAAAAAGTTACTGTCATCAACCAAAAATTAATGATGATAACAATAATAATAATAATAATAATAATAATAATGTTCTTTTCTTCTTAAAAACAGAACATTCAAAAGTTAAAGATAAAGTAAATTGTGAGAATAACAGTCTCCAGGGAAAGGCACTGTGGTACCTCTGTAATGATGAGCAATCTGTTCATTCTCTGGAGACTGTAGGCAGACTAATATTTCAAGCAGTGTAGGATGAATCACCTGTTTAGAAACATCAAAAAGAAAATGAAGAAGGTAAGAGTGAGTTGCAGGGCAATGAATAAGTATGTATTACATTGCATGAAGCCATCAATATTTGTTTGTTATGTCAGTGTGATGTATAAATCTGTTCACTAATTTGTATACTCCACAGTTAATTCCAGTATTCTTTCATGAGCATTTTTGTTCCACAATGAGGATTGCACAGCTGCTTAATGGTGCCATCAAAGAATTCAGAAAGTCATGGTGCCTTGGAGATGGAGAGGCAGTATAAACTATGATAGCAACTTACAAATCATGAAACTCCCAAGATCCTACAAGCCTTCTCTGAGTTCTCTCTCTTCCTTGCCTCTCTTGATGTGGATTGATTTAATATTTCTTCCTCGTAAAAAATAAACTTGTTCATCTGAAATACAAGTAATTACTGGTTTAAGTGGTCAAAGTATTGTTTTCTTTGCAAGTTGCCTTCAATAGCTATTGCTTAATGCACTTTATTCTACCAAAGACATTGTCAAAACAAAACTAAACAGAAATATTTAACAGGATCCATCTGAAAAAGTGATACCACTTATGGATCACCCTGAGATAACTCTTAATATTAATACCATAGCTTATATGACTACATGTGCCTATTATAAAGTGTTTTCTTAAAAATAAATACTTCTGGAGGTGAGCTCTACAAGTTCCCTCTCCCCACTATAGGGCATTTCATCTAAGGTTCCTCCCTTTGAGTCCTGAGAGTCTCTCACCTTCTAGGTCTCTGGTACATTCTGGAGGGTCCACCCAACAACTTATGTCCCGAGGTTGCCTGTTTGCATTCTTTCTGCTGGCCCTCAGAGCTTCAATCCTGTTCCCTCATCCAATGCCTTTCTCTCCCTGTCTCCTTTCCCATCTACATCACTCTCTTCCTCCCTACATATGGTTGCTTTCTTCTCCCTCTCAAGTGGGATTGAGGTGTACACACTTAGGCCCTTTGGCTTGTTGACCTTTTTGAATTCTGTGGACTGTATCTTGGGTATTCTGTATATTTTTTATTTTAGGCTAATATTCACTTATTAGTGAGTACATACTATGCATGTCCTTTTGGATCTGAGTTACTTCACTCAGGATGATATTTTCTAGTTCCATCCATTTGCCTGTAAAACTCAGGATGTCCTCATTCTTAATAGCTGAGTATTATTCTATGAACCACACTTTCTGTATCCATTCTTCTTTCCTGGGACATCTGGATTGTTTCTAGCTTCTGGCTATCATAAATAAGAAAGAGAAAGACGGGATTGCCATCCCACAGTCAAAACTCTGACCCATAATTGTCCCTGTCTGAAAGAACTGCAGGGACAAAAATGGAGAAGAGCCTGAGGAAAAGAAGGTCCAGTGACAGGTCCAAAGTGGGATCCAGCTAAAGGGGAGGCCCCAAGGCCTGACACTATTATGGAGATTATGGAGCACTCACAAAAAGCAACCTAGCATGACTGCCCTCTGAAAGACCCAATAAACAGCTGAAAGAGTCAGATTCAGATATTTGCACCCAACCAATGGACAGAAGCTGCTGACCCCTGTGGTTGAATTAGGGAAAAACTGGAAGAAGCCAAGGAGGAGAGCAACCCTATAGGAGGACCAGTAGTCTCAATTAACCTGAACCCCTGAGATCTCTCAGACAGTGGATCACCAACCTAGCAAAATACTACACAAGCTGATATGAGGTCTCCAACACATACAGCAGAGGACTGCTGAGTCTGGGTTCAGTCAGAGAAGATACACCTAACCCTCAAGAGACTGGAGGGCCCAGAAAGTGGAGAGGCCTAGTGGGGTGGGGGTTGGGAGGTAGGAGCATCCTTGTGGTGACAGTGGGGTGGGAAGGATGTATGGGATGGAGAACAGTCAGAGGATAGGCCAGGAGGGGGATAGAATCTGGAGTGTTAAAAACAGATTAAATAACATTAAAAATAAATAAATAAGTAAAAAAACCTAGCATATTATATAAATATTTCATGTAAATCATAAAAAAGGAATATTATCATCCTCTATGGGGGCAAACGTTGCATACCCTGCCTTCTGTTCTGATTTTTTTATCTGATAAATATCATCTCAACTAGCCTTCTCTACCTCTGAGAAGAAAATTCAATCTTTAACTATTTGAAATTTTGATAGGGAAGTAAAAAACTGGATTTGACTTGTTGCTCTGAACTCTCCTCAAATAAGGTTGAAATTTGCTCAATCTAGTGTCATGAAAGGTTCTAGCTGTGATCTTCTTTAGTGATTGCAGTCCTCTGTATCAATATTACATTTAAACGCTGAGATACATACAGCTTTGTCTTCAAATATAAAAATTTTTATGTCAATATGAATTTTCTTTCTCTCAAGCCTATTTAGTGACAAAACATCCCCTTGAATTCAGATAGTTTTTATGTTTTTAATTGTTATAGTTATCCAATGAATTGCCTGCTTTTTAAATTATATGTTGTTTCTCACAATACTGTTTAATCCACAAATAAGAATGCATCTTCTAATAGCTGCACTGTTTTTAAGAGTTACATTATTTCACTTTGTGAAAATAATATAGTTTTGAATTTAAAAACCATAAAATTTCATTTAGGAATACAGATGTTACACAAGGTTTTGTTGTGGTGGTATTGCTAAAGCTGAATTGAACCCTTTCATCATTTGACAACAATGAAACCACAGGAAGAATATGTATGACATGACTAGTAATAGTTTGTAGAATCAAGAAATATTGTAGTGTATCACAATTTGTATACATTAGGTGTTAAATATCATTGTTGAAAAATATGAATGGAAAATTTAAGGGCTGGAAATAAGAGTCACAGGTTAAGAAGTGTTTGTATCTTTCAAAGGACCCAAAATTATTTTCCCAAACCCTTATTGGGTGGTTTAAAATCCCCTGTATCTCCAGTTCAAGGGGATTTAATGTCTTCTAGATTCCATAAACACTTGCAGTTACAGACATTTAGATGCATAGCTGAACTATTAAACACACACACACACATACACACACACACATACACACACACACACACACACACAGAGCAAGTAAGAGAGAGAGAGAGAGAGAGAGAGAGAGAGAGAGGAGACTAAAATTCTTTTAAAATAGATAAAAAATCAGATATCTATATTTTTCCAGAAGAGAAAGCCTTCCACCTCCATTTGGCATACTCTTTATTCAAAATATATATTTCAACTATTATTTTTCCTTGTATTAACCTATTTAAAAATACATAGTTCAGTTCACCTTTATCTTTTGTTTTTCAAAATGGAGAAGCAACAAAAGAGACCATTTTTCTGTATGTTGAGTTAAAAATACATTACATTTTGTTTGGGTAATTTCTAAATTGTGCTGTTAGATTTTAAAATCTCAATTCTTATTTCATTCGCTAGACACTTAGAGATATGTTAAAAATAGTTTATTTTGCAACAGTCCTATAAAAGTAAGGAAGCTCATAGAGATTTGTGCTGACTCTGATTTCTGGTGTTTCATTATAATTCCATTCTTTAATTTTAACATTTTAGTACTAAGAATTTAATTCGATATTTACTTTGAAGTACTAATGTTACATGTCATAGAAAATTAAACATCAGTTACAAATGACAATGTAGAATTAAACAAGAAATAACATTTTCTCAAGGACAAATGCATGCTGAAATGTTGTTGAGCTCAGGAAAGATGTAAGTACTTTTCTTTTATTTAAAAAGATTAATATTATTTGGAAATTTATATTAAAACTACATAGCTTTGGGGGCTGGTGAGATGGCTCAGTAGGTAAGAGCACTGACTGCTCTTCCAAAGGTACTGAGTTCAAATCCCAGCAACCACATGGTGGCTCACAACCATCTGTAATGAGATCTAACACCCTCTTCTGGTGTGTCTGAAGACAGCTACAAGTGTACTCACATACAAAAAATAAATAAATATATCTTTAAAAAAAAGACTTAAAAAATCCACAAAAACAAAAAACTACATAGCTTTAAAGAAGTGTTTTACATTACCTTTAATCATGAAATACAAGTAGATTTTGCTTATGGTAACCACTGTTAGCTTATGAACCAATATTACAATTGTTCATGAAATTGGCTTAGAATGGCACATTTGTCTAACTTGTATTATGTCTTGTCTCTGTAGGTTTGCTTAGGCATCTTTTCAGCCTTTTGTAGCTTGATTCCTACACTCTGTAGAGAATGTTCTAAATGTTCAAGAGCTTAAAGAGGCAAATGTTTTTTAAAAGGGCAAGGATTTATATGTGCATAGCAGCAACTCTGTGTCAGGAAGCCAGTGTTCTGGGAGTTGAGGTCATGTTTTATCCTATTAACTCAGGCATATGCATGAGATCCTGACATCAGAGTGGTTGTTGCTCATTTGCAAGTGTCGAAACAGAAATTCTATGGCTCTCAGATCTTTAGCTTCTCCATATATTTCAGCAGTGCACTTCTAATAGCTTGGAGTACAGTGGAGGTACTTCAAAGGATGTAGAGAGAACAACTCAATGTACTTGCTAAGGATGTATTGCTAGAGTGAAGATAGGGTTTGTGAAGTGACAAGAACTAGAAATCATTGGGAAAATAGTGGATTAGAATTAAGAACCTTTGTAATTGTTCATAACATATTCCTACTCATAACTCAAGGGATTATGAATACATGATCTTATTTAAAAACTTAGTTACTTATTATTACCCAATAAAAAATAATAAAAAGATTAAAAGAGGTATTCCAAAAGTCAAATCAACATATATATTATTGTATTAAGCTTCCATTTTAAGTTCAATAATTGAACAAATAGTTGCTTAATATGTGCTGTATTCTAGATACTAGGCTTTGACCTTAGATTATAACAATTGTCGAACTTATGGTCTATTGACTAAGGTCTAAGACAATAGAATTTTAAGTCTTGTAATAACCAGTGTGTGAGCAAATTGTGTAATTATCTGAATGTTGAGGGTTCTAAGAAAGAAAATGATAGGTAAAGGCTTTGAAGACAGGATGAGCTGGCATTTTCAGTATTATTTTAATCAAATGCCATTATGTATAGATCAAAATACAATAATAGAATAGCAGAGTCATAGAATGACATTATACAGAATTTTTGTAGTGCTAGAAGTAAAATTATGTTCAGTTTTTATTCTTCATTAATTCATTAATTAATTTTATTTTTTTAGTCTTCTATGTTTGTTTAATGCTGTATTTTAAATGATCTTTCTCTATTTATTATAGGTCTTAAAGAAAGTTTCTTGTGATGTCATATAAGCTAACCTCAAACTTCTAAAGTCCTAAGATTTTGAGATTATGTCATCAGAATATTTTATTTTAGCCTGTCCATATTGACATGCAATTATAATTGTCAGAAAAATTGTAGAAATACATACATAGAAATAAGTTTTACTCTATTATGAGTCGTCTTTCTACCATGTAATATATTTGTGTGTATGTTTTTAACAGATGACGTGCTATGAAAGTTTTACTTAATGTTTATTCTGTAGTGCATTTATGCTGTGTTTCCCTTTCTTCATAAGATTGATTTTATTTATAAATAAAATTACATAGTGTGTATTTACAACATAAGAAATTATTTTATGTGAAATATATAAATAGTACATCAGAATATCCAAGATCGAACCTGGCCACTCCTCTTTTATCTGTAAAGATTTATTTGTCTCTAATTGTGTGGGTGTGTGGGTGTGTGTGCATTGCCCATAGAAACCAGACGGGGATTTTAGATGTCACTGGAGCTAGAGCTACAGGGAGTTCTGAGGCACCTAACCTCAGATTGACAGGAGACAGAGACAGCATCCACTTTGTGAAAGATTGAACGATGCCAAGAATCAGTGCCTATTGAACAAAGCACATTCTTTGGTAGAATAAGAGAAGGTAGAATAAGAGGATTATGTTAGATTTGTTTGTCAGGTAACCCTGTCTGTCTGCTCACCTTGCTTTATTACCTGTGTCCTCTTTCAAATCCTTGAAGTTTTCTGCCTCAGTTACATTTTGGATAGTGTTGCCTTTATGTTTTCTAATTCCATAACTCCTAGGTTCATTCCAGGAATTCCTCTCAGAATGACTGCCATAACTATATATTCATAGTGCTTTTGTATTCGTATCTGTTGTAGATTCTTAAAAGTATTTTAATGGGAGACAGGAAGACTGGTTATCAAGGCTGATAGCAAACTATAATTTCCAGCTAGATGCCATATGTTTATTTGTTCATTAAAATCAGTATCATTGACCTTTCTGAATATGGTACAAAGTCTCATATTTATTTTTTATAATTTGCTCCAATGAGGTGGAAACTAGAGGATCTTGCACAATTCATTTAAAAGGAGAAGAAAAAAAAAACAAGAAAAATGCAACTACTTTAATATGATGTCTGTTTATTTGTATCTTCAAGTCTTTTTCCTTCTTTTTTTTTATCAGCCATAACAACAAAGTGTCAGCATTGCTTCTAGCCACACACTATCCATTTCTGAGCATGCATCTGATTTCAAAAGCATGAAAATATATCTTTTGTATTTGAAGTTGGGCAAGGAATGTAAGTATACACACCCTAGGAAAGTACCATTTCCAAAAAGCAATTTGCTATTAAGCAGTTTCAACTTTTGCTTTATTTCTGTTTTCTGACTTTTTTAACAACAAAACCTCATTTGTTTTAGTTTTCTCCTGTATCCTTTTTTTAACACTAATGGGTAGTTTTTAAGTTTTCCTTTGGCATTTGTACTGGTACTTTTCATTTTATTGGGTTTCCAAGCATCCATGTTGCTGAGTTCCTGAGAGTGGTTATCAATGACAGGGCCTTAAATGTTTGTTTAACCGTTTAATCTTCATTTGGAATCTGTTGGCAGCTCTAACAGAAGTGTGCTGTAGAGCATAAGGAAGTGAACATCTGATTCAGAATTTTTAATAGAAAAGGAGAAAGAAAAAGAACTTGCAAACAGGAAGCATGGCAGAGAAAAGAGTAGCTGGCCAACCAAATTCCCGAGCTATGGTAAAGGCAGAACTATGAGAATGAAGTGGCCTGAAGGGAAGAGTAAATCTGACTCGACATTTAATCTTAGAGGTATATACTCAAAGATATGTCTGGAAATAGTCCGCATTCAGTCTCCACAGAAGGAACAAAGCTTGCGATATAAAATGCATACCAGTGTTCTATGAATGGGAACAGAAACTAGACAATCATTGCTCAGTGTCTCTACCAATACTTGATAATTTTAGAATATTTTTGTAGTATACATAGTCTCCATCTTCTGTTTAAAGCTTATTTTCCATGTACTTTATTTCAATCATCTTACCTGTTATATTTAGATGTAGCTAGCAATTTTATAATAGAAAGTAAAACTGAGACAGTTAAAATCAGTTATAAAAATTACATGCTGGTAGGATTTGCTGAAGGAGGCAAAAGCAGGATGATCACAAGTTTGAGGCCAGCCTGGGCTACACATTTGAGACTGGACAGTAGTGGCGCATCCCTTTAATCCCAGCACTTGGGAGGCAGAGGCAGGCAGATTTCTGAGTACAAGGCCAGCCTGGTCTACAGAGTGAGTTCCAGGACAGCCAGGGCTACATAGAGAAAGCTTGTCTCAAAAAAATAAAAGAAAGAAAGAAAGAAAACCATAGAAGGCTCTTTTTATTGCTATTGCTACTATATCTAGGACTTTACACTTTACCAGATAAATATATATATATATATATATATATATATATATATATATATATATATATATATATATATATATGACATCTATAAGACACATTTGGGACACGGTCTCTTTTCTGAAACTTAGTTACCTTACTGCCAAAGGCCGGCTAATCTGGGCCTTCCTCAACCTGTGGGAGAAACGGGGTCCTAGTCAGGTCGACAAGGCGTAAGCGAACAAATGATGGCAGAGACAACCCATCAGAGTACAGGATCTGAATGTATTTCTTAAAAATGGCATCAGACTTTTGCAGTCATTGCAAAAGAGAGATGGTAAATCTGGCAGCTCAGCAGTTAAGGTACATCTGAGGCCATCCAAAACACACTGGGTCTAAAGCAGCAGTTATCTCCTCTGGACTGGTGCTGCATCCCCGGGCCCAAGTGTTCTGGGCCCAGGGGACTGCGGATTGCATGAATCTGAGTCTTAATCTATCTAAGTTCTGGTTCTAGTCAGAGAGCTCCAGTGTAAGTCCTAGTGCGAGTCCTGCATGCGAGTCCAAGTCCTCCTGCACCAAGTGAAAAGTAGGCTTATATGGTATACAGAAAGCACGGCAGATGACAAGAGTCACGTAGGCAGGGGACACATCAAGGTCAGTGATCTTACTGACCAAGATCACGTATCCAGTTGTGAAGTGGGCAGAAGCTGGGGCTAATTTGGCATTCCTATGCTAATTCTCTGGTTCTGCTGGAGTCAATGACTAAGAGGTTCTGACCTAACACTTCTAGCTAATGTCCTTGAGTGGAAGCCCTTCAATTACTCTCTAGTATGTAAAACAGTTCTAACTATTGTGAACTATCTATTGCCCTAAGGAATGTGCTTGACCTCTGTTGCTAGCTCTGGCAAGGCAGATTCCTTGAGAGAAATTTCAAGCTATGGACAGCTTGGTATTAAACTAGGATAGTTGGAAATGTTGTGCTGGCCAGGAAACAATGTCCAATCTTAGCCATTTACGAATCATTTCTTGGGGTACCTTTATGCCTAAATATGAGGGCATGTTGACGATTGGAAAGACTATTCTGGAACACGTCTGAGTTAGGGGATACCAGCGACTGTCTGAATATCCAGGAGGCACAGAACTCCTTTTGGATCCTTATTGCCTCTTATCCTTAATCAGGATTTTACCCCCGATATTTTGGATGTGACTGGAGTAGACGAGTGTGCGTGGCACCTTACTATATCTGTTTCTGGGCATACTTGTCCTGAAATTGTTCCGTATAACAAGAATTTTTATGATATATTTTGGTCATGCAATTCCAACAAGAAAACTATGTACACAAAAACACTGCAGTGAACTTAGAATCAGCACATATGTGTGTGTGCTTAATTACATATAAATGTAATAAAACTATAACATATATGTATATTATAAAATTATATACATGCATATGTGTCCTTATGTATGTGAACATGTGTGTAAACATATTCCTACATTGGTTTATTGTGATAATGAGCCAAATAATATGTCAGGGAAATGTTCATCTTTATATTTTAAGATATATTCATTTATACATTTATAATTACATAGTTTTAATATAATTTCAGTATTTATTTTCCTATTATTTAAGTGTTTTATTCTTAGAAGAAGATAGAAATGATATCAGAAAACAGTAAAATTTAAAAATGTTCCTTCACTTGTATTTTACTTGTGACATGATCAATCTCATTCAATATGTGTCATAGACCAATTACCTGTTATATCTGAAATATAAATTATAGAAATATGTATGTTGTTATAATGGTTATATGTGGCTCAGTTTAAAATCTTCAGCTTCAATCTGCTAATGTCTGTTTGTGGACGAAGCCTGTAGAGAGGCTCTTTGACGTTGTGACTCTTCTCTGGTCTCTCTACAGTGATTTTCCTTCTTTTCCCCTTTCTCCTTTGTATTATAAATTGGGCTAATGGAAGTCAGTAGTAGGATGTTCTTAATTCCCCTTTATCTTAATTTATATTCAAAATAATCTCCTGTTTCTTACCTGACAATTATGCCTATCAAAAAGAAGAAAGACCTTCCATTGCTGTCAAAACAGTAGCACAACCAAATCCCTTCTTGCTGATATGTCTTCTTCCTCTGGGGCCTTATCTCCTTTAGTACCCTGCTCTAAGAAATTTCCATCTGGATGCTTTGTAGAGACTATATACAGAGGTTTGGCTAGGTCCTCCCCCCCAGTTGGGGGATGGGGCACCCAATCATCTCCAAATTTTTAACCCAGAATTGATCTTGTCTAAAGGAAATAAGGGAATAAAGTATGGAGCAGAGACTGAAGGAAAGGCCATGGAGACTGCCCCACCTGGGGATCCATCACATATAAAGACACCAAACCCAGACACTATTGAGAATGCCAAAAAGTGTTTGCTGACAGGAGCCTGTATAATGATCTCCTGAGAGGCTCTGCCAGAGCCTAACAAATACAGAAGTGGATGCTCACAGCCCACCATTGGACTGAGCACAGGGACCCCAATGGAGGAGTTAGATAAAGGAACTGAAGGAATTGAAGGGGTTTGTAACTCCGTAGGAAGAACAACAATATCAACCAACCATACCCTGCCAGAGTTCCCAGGGACTAAGCCACCAACCAAAGAGTACACCTGGAGGGACTAATAGCTCCAGCTGCATATGTAGCAGAGGATGGCATTGTCTGGAACCAATGGGAGGAGAGGCCCTTGGTCCGGGGAAGGCTAGGGGACCTAGTGTAGGGGAATGTCAGGGCAGTGAGGTGTGAGTTGGTGTGGGAGTTTGGGAGCACCTTCATAGAAGCAGGGGGACGAGGGATGTAATAGGGGATTCTGGAGGGGAAATCGGGAAAGGGGATAACACTTAAAATGTAAATAAATAAGATATCCAATAAAAGAATTTTAATCTGTAGGTATTAATGCAGTGTTGGCTCTGATCCTTACGTAGAATCTTGTTTTGTTTGTGTGTTTGCTTATTTATACCGTGAATGAATCTTTGCATTGTAAAATAGGCCTGGTAACTATTCACACAGAATCTGCATTAGTTGCTCTTCTGTTGTCATCAAACAGCATAACAAAAATGAATTTAGGAATGAAATAATTTATTTTGCTTCAGCTTTCGGAGAGGAATGGTTTATAGTAATGGGGATGCAGGCAGACAGTGGCAGGTTCATTGACCTGAACAGGCAGCTCAGGGCTCTCCATTTGAACTGTAAGCAGGAAACTGATGTAGAGAGAACTGAAAAGTGGGTGAAGTTTTTAATCTCAAACCTCACCTCCTCTCTGTACTTCTTCCAGCAAGGTTTTACCACCTGAATCGCCCAAACGGCTTCACCAACAGGGAAGCAAGCAAGCATTTAAGTACTTGAGCCTACAGGTTTCTTCTTTATACAACCATAGGATCCTTATAATGTTGAGGGGTACTGGAAATTACTGAATTCACTAGTGACATGTGTATTATGAGACAATTCCTTATAAAGAATAAAGATATATATATATACATATATATATACATATATATATACATATATACATATGTGTGTGTACTTATATATATATATAATATATATATATAATATATATTTATGTGTGTGTGTATGTGTGTGTGTGTCTGTGTAAATTGTATATTCTGAGCCAACATGGATTAAGTGAGCTCAGCTGGGTGTATGCCAAACACTAGAAATCTGATATAACAGTATTCTGTACTAACTGGTAAATTAGAATAATGGCTACATAAATTGTCCTTTCCTTCATGTTTACTTCCTTTCATCTAGGGATGAATTTCTAGAGGTTGATGCAGTGTGAAATATCATTCTACCTTTTACTAAATTTGTAAGTTCTGCTGCCACTTGGGGTCTCATATCAGAGTGAGTGGCTTTGACCTCATTACTAAAATGACCGATGTTTATCTCTGTTAGTAACTGCTTTTACTAGAGTTATTTAGCTACATTATTTGGAGCTAATCTTCAGTGTAAGAAGATGGAAATGATTCCTATTTATATCACACCAGTATACTATCATGCTGCAGCTTAAATTTAGGTACCAGTTGTTTATGATTATTTCTTCAAGTGGAGATCTGTTTCATTTCATTTCCAACCCCTTGGTGTTCAAATTAGGCAGAATTCAACATTCTTTATAAAGGGCACATACCAACATTTTTATGAATGAGAAAGTGAATGGATTCACATAAAAACAGCTTCCTTCAGAGTTGCACACAATGAACACTCATTTGTTTCCTATGTGTGCTGAAGACTGAACACCTTCTTGCTCTTGTTTTTAGTAACTATGATAAAAGAGAAAATAATTCATTGTACAAAGGGCAAAGTCCTGTGTCTATCCAACTGTGAGCTGTTGATAAGTCATGGTATTGGCATAAAGACAAAGGCATGGCTGCATGTGCGTGATTCATCCCCCTCTTTCTATGTCTCTTCTTAACATCTGCATTGGAGCAGGAAACCGAACCTCATGGCTCGATTTATTTAACGACCATATTTAACTCCCATATTGTTCCCAGGATGCAATAAAACTATATTAATGATTACAAGAAAACCATTAATAAGGGAACTAGTCAGAGCTTGTGGGTTCAGCCAAAATGAACTTCCCGTCCATGTCTGCCTCTGTGAATATGGATTTGATTCAGGTTAAGTTCTCATTACCTTATTTCTGAATTTGGAAGGTTGTATGAATACTAATGAAAGCAAAGGAATGTCATAATAGTCCAGCATGCAGAATCGAATACTGAAAGGTTTTCAGTAGTTCCACATGGGATTATGATAATACAATAAACACTGATCAATATTAATAATAAATATGCAGTTGATTTATTCGTGGAAATAGCCACTCTATACAGGTGAGGACTGTTTAATTATTTCTGCTGAGTGAGTGGTGTGTGGAAATGCCGATTTCAGTGCTTATGTGCTCCTTGGGAATGAGACAGGCAGGTCCAAGTGCAAAGAAAACAAATAATCATACCATGCAACTCTGTGGATGGTGGAAGGTTTCCTTTGTTTGCTTGAATGCTAATTTACATGCTGGAGCGAAATGGGAAAAAGAGAGGGCTTAAAGCTATTAGAACAGAACTTCCTTTTTGCAAATAGAGCATGATTATAATATATCATGATGTGCTGTCAGTGAGTCTCTGAAATGAAATTACGTCTCTTTGGGCTCATTCTCATGACTGAATTTTATGGGAGGATGTGAATCCTCACTTTGGATTGTGCAGGCCTGCATTATAAAGAAATAAATGAATATTTAATGAGTCTGAAGCATTCATGAAGCCTCACGTTAGGCACTTTGGAAAATGTAAAGGACACGGTATAATGCTTAAGGAATTGGATGACTGGAATTTAAGCCCTAATCTGAAGAATTAACAAGAATGGAATCTTTGAACCTTATTTATTGTGTATTTAAATCATGGGCTACCCATCCTCACAGTGTTTTAGAGGGTTGTCTAGAATACCTTGAGCTTCAGTTTTCCTTATTCAGTACAGAAATGACAAAGACAAGCTTATAGGATTGATAACACCATGAATATATTTTATGATACCACAAGCTAAGATATGCATTATACTTAAAATCACCCATTCCTCTAGTGTGTGTGCATGCATACCTTCAGAAAACAATTGTAGCAGTCTGCTCTCTCCTTCTACCATACGAGTCCCCAGGGTTGAACTCAGGTTGTCAATATTGGGGCAAACACACTTACCTGTTGAGTCATCTTGCTTCTATGCAAAAGCTATTATACAATAAATATTTACTTTTCTAAAGTGACTGTACAAGGAAGGTAAGCAATCTTTCGAAAATACTCTAGGAGCCTTAGCACCAAGTTAAATCTTGTTTTCATTATGCCTGATTTTGTTCATATAAAATAAGAGAGTGGTAACTCAGGGCAAGCATTTTTCATTAAGAACAATTAGAAGTTGGTCATATTTGCTCTTCCACATGCCATTGCTGAGGATGTAGTTTCCATGTGGTCACAACGATGTATAGGAATAGATATCAACTAACTCTATAGCCAACTACATGTCAGTAGATTCAAAAGAGGATTTGAAGAATACTAGAATCACACATTTGCTTTTCATTCACATGTCTACAACACACTTATATTTTAGGTATTTATTTCAGCTTGTAGCTAAAACCTAAATTTATATTTCTAGGATGCACCTCTTCTGAGTTTCTTACTAATAAATCCTTCTGGTTTGGTTCAAACCATTTCTTATAAAAATCTATTTTTTTATTTAATGAGCACACCTGATCATTGTAAACCTCGTCATTCTTCAGTGATTTTCTACATTATGGACAGTTGAGCAAGCCAGGCACAAGGCTCTCTGCTCTTTTCAGTCTTCATCCTGTCTCACTACTGAAACACAAAGCCCTGAAGTGCTATTCTTGTAATGCAAGATAGCTCCAGATATATACATGCTTCACTTTCTGGTATATCCACTTTATACCCTGTACCTACTTCTCCTAATGGTTCTGAAGGTATCAAATGGTGATTAACTCCTATTCTATCTATCTAGTCTTTATACGACAGCTAAAAATAATGATGCAAATACAGTTTTGTTGTATTTTCTACTATAAATGGTTGATATTTCAAACATACAAAATATTCCTTGGTAACGTCCTAAAGTTTTTTTATTAAAATTACAAAAAGAAAGTAGTTGTCAGTACCACTGATTAACTCCACATGTCCAGACCACATCTGCATGCATACACTGAGTTCTTGCTATTCCCCTGATCTTGGCACATTTTTACCAAACTTGTGTCCTGTGTTCTTTATGACCTGTGTCTTGCCAATTACAGAATCTTCTCATGTGCCCTTTTTTCCCCTATACCTGTTTTAATTTCTTACTAATTTTCACCTAATTAATTCCTCGTTATTAAATAGATTTCATTTTGACTTTTAATTTCTAAAAGAAACCTCCTGTCAGATGAAATTTTCATCTTTCATATTTTCCAATTACCAAGGTCTTCATACTGAAATGAAACAATAGCAGAAACACAGCGATTTAACTATTTGATTTATAACCACTTATCTATCAAACTCAGTTCCATTAATACAAGCTAACTCATTTTTTCTCCCTATGGAATCCTGATGGATAATATAGTAAGCCATCCATAATCAACTAATGTGAGTATCTTTAGAAGAATTATTGGAATATGCATTCCTAAAAATCAAAATATTGCTATTTGTTTCAAACTTGTAAAGACAAAATATGAAAACAAGAAAAGAATATTAAAATTGAAAATATCAACATTGACTTCACAAAGAAAATAATTTTATTGCATTTTCATAAAGTAAAAATATGTGCAAATCTCAACAATGCAAAAGACAAGAGGAAGTCTATAAAGATAGTGTGCATTTGATAACATAAGCTTTATAAGATTGATCAAATGGAAGAATATTATAAAGAAATTAATACATGTGAAAATTTAACTTGGATCTTAGGAAAAAGTGATTATAATAAATGAAAAATCACAATTCATTGGGGAATTCAATAGAAACTGTGTGACTCTGGACAGAGGAAGAAGACCATGAAGTGAGAAGACACTGGGTTGTTAGTGTGACTCTGTCAATTTACATAATAAAAGGGAGGAGAAAGGAATAAATAACTTCTAAAATTGATATCAGAAAAGATGCTTATGTTTTTCTTTTTACAAAAGCAAAAGGATCAGTTTTTAGTGTATACGAAAAATTGGCATGATGAAAATGTGACAATCAATATGCATAGATTTTAAGGTAAGCATGATAGTCACAAATATTCAGAAGCAGATTATTGTATAACTACTTTGAAATCCTAAAACTATTTCAATATTTCTGTATCTATGTGAATGGAAATACACTCAGTAGTGTTTTTTCTTTGTTTTCCTTTTATTCAAACTGGATTTTTTTACATAGTATATTCTGATTACAGTTTCACTCACTGTATTCCTCCCAGCTTTTCCCACATCTTTTCTCATTCAGATCTCCCCCTTTCCTGTCTCTCCGTAGAAGAAAAAAAAAACAACAACAAAAACCAGGTTACAATGAGGTAATGAAAATATAATAAAACAGGTAAAATATTAATATTTTGCTTTAGTCAAAACAAATAGAAAGGAACAAGCTTAAGAAGGAGTACAGAAAACAATCTCACTCATTTGCACACTCAAGAATTCCATAAAAACAATAAACTGGAAACCATAATATGTACACAAGAGATGTATAAGATAAAATGAAAGAAGAAAAATAGATAAATTATAAAAATACATTTTTTTAAAGAAAAGAAGAGTTCTGAGATGATATTTTGAGACAAGGAGCCTCCAAAGAAACAGTTGAGTTCATTTTCTGTTGAAAATCTACTTCTGGGCATGCAACATACCCTTAGGAACTGTCTGGTCAGTGGGACTCCATTGGAGAAAACTGAATTTTCATTTGCAAGTGGTTATCAACAGAAATTTGCTTTGGGATTAGAGATGTGGGCACGTGTCTATTTCTCCTTTCAGCTCTAGGACACCACCATCTGGTTCAGACCCATGCAAGCCCTGTGTATGCTGCTTCATTCAGTCTCTATGTATCCATAGCAACTTTAATCATGATGATTTAGGGGTTCTCATTTACTTGGTGTCCTCCATATCCTCTGTGTCTTCAACTCTGTCAGCTCCCTCTTCCAACAGGGTTCCTGGATGGCAGCGATTTGAAAGATTGTTAGAGGTGAGGGTTTCCAGTACTTTCATTTTCTGCATCATTTTCCAATCTGCTGCAGTAGGACATCTCTCTGATGGATGGTCAAGGCACTGATCTCTGATTATACTGGAATGTAATTAGGAGACATTATTGCTACATTTTTTTTTATGAGCAGTGGTAGTTAGTTTTTCCTTAGGTCCATGGGCTATCTAGTCCCAGGTTCTCAGTCACTAACACAATATCAAATATGATTTATATTTCATGGAGTACTCCTTCAGTCAAATCAGATATTGGTTGGTTATTCTTAAAAACTTTGTATCAACATTGCATTAGCTTTTCTTGCAGACAAAACACCGTTGTTGATCAAAGGTTTTATTGCTGGGTCTGTGTTTATATTTTTCCTTTAGTATTGTGCACAGTAACTTCCTCTAACAAAGATGTTAAAATACTGGGTTGAAGGTTCTATTTAGGCACCAGCTTGAGTTTTCCGTGCTCAGTGATTTGTTTAGGTGGTGGACTTGCTCTCAGTTTATACAGAACAATCTATTTTCTTGGCAACACTCTGTGTGATTTAAGGGTTCCTAATTGGCCAACTTTGGCCAATGATTCAATTAGATATACCCCATTCCCATTAGTGAAAGTTTGGATTGCTGACAAGAGTTGTCTAGTTCGGGCTCCATTTCCCCATTATTTCGAGAGTTCATTTAGATAGGCTTCATATATGTATGTATCTTAGGGAGTATCTACTCTATTAGGTTTCTATATTATCTCCAAAATGGTCTGTAACTTTAGCTGTCTCTCCCTAAATTCCTTCTCAAATATCACTTTTTCATCCTCCTCCCTACTTAATGATCCAGTTCCTTTTCCCTTAATGCTGGTCCATCTATCACTAACTTATCTACCCTATTTCCCTTTCCTAGGGAGAACTACCTGTCCCTTACTAGAACCTTAAGTTACACTTAATGGTTCTACTGATTTTAGCTTGGTTATCGGTACCTTCACACCTATCATCCACATATAAGGGAATCCATCTCATATTTGTCTTTCTAAGTTATCTCACCAAGGATGATTTTTTTTTCCTAGTTCCATCCATTTACCTATGAATTCCATTATTTCACTTTTAATGAGTAAGTAGTAGTCCAGTGTAAGTATACTCTGTTTTTTGTCCATTCTTCTATTTAGGAATATCTATGTTTTTTCCCAATTATGTACCATTACTTCTAGAGCAGCAGCAATGGAGATGAATGAGCAGGTGTCTCTGTGGTAGGATGAAGTAAACACTGGGTTTATGTACAAGCTAAGTCTTGATTTGGATTGGTTCCAATTTTCCTGATGAACAGTCATACTGCCTCCCATGGTACTTATCAAAGATTTTCCACTCACCAGCAATATATACATGTTCCCTTATTCTACATCCTCACCAGCATCCTCTGTCTCTTCTTTTATTGATCTTAGCCCTATGACAGGTATAAGATAAAATCTCAAAGTAGTTTTGATTTGCATTTCCCTGATGACTAAGGATGCTGAACATTTCTTTAAGTGTTTCACAGCCGTTTGAGTTTCCTCTTTTGAGAATTCTCTGCTCTTGTTTTTCAAAGTGCATCAAATTAGAAATGTCAACAGCATGACTAAATTGTGGAAATGAAATATAGAAATAGGTGAGACATATGGAAGCATCTCTAGGGTTCAAACTTCCAAAACAAGACCTTTAAAATGTCAGTGAGAGAAACATAAAATTTAAAATTAATGACTCTAATATCAAGAAAATAAGAGAGAGTACAATACAACACAAAATTATGTAACATAGACTTAGCAGGAGCTCCGAAGATCTTTTTTATGGAAAGTAGAGAAAGCATACATCTGCTCCTGTGGGCTTCTTTGAGATCTGACTCAGGTATAGAAGCCAATCAGACCCTGGCCCTGGCATTGCGAGAACAGCTCCCATCTGTAAACTTTTGGTACCCCAGCCAGACACTAGGTCAAAGCTGTGCCAAGCATTCCCTGCTATTCAGGATTCGTTCAATCTTCCTTCCTCCTCTTTGCTTTCCTAGATGTTGATCCATAAACAACAAACACCTTGTATCTCTACCCTTAGTCAACATGTGTTTTCTAAGGTCTCCACCAGCGTTGGGAGTAGGATACAGTGTAGTTTCAAAAAGACATTTAATAATAATAGCACCAACATAAGTGCATCTTTTTAAGGAGCAGGTAGCATTTGCACGAGTTGTATTTTGTACCTTAAACAACTTTGTAGACTTGTGATTTTTAGGAAATCTTTTGTAGAGTGAAACTTGGTGAGAGCCCAGAATTGGAAGGTTTTTGATGAGTGATAGATTGATTATAACTCAAAAATGCTCCTGAAGTTAAGGTCCTAGTAAATCACAAAATGAGAACCACAGCATGGCCTTCTGCCTCTGAAGAAGAATTCCCTTCATTTTTGCTTTCTTGTCACACATTAGAAAAATTTGAATAAGGTCCTTGATGATGGTTGATATTAGAGTAAGAAGAATGTGTGGTGGTGGTATAACTGGTGTATGGTTGAGCCTGCTTAGAGATTGCGTGTATTTGACTTGAAGATTGAGTATATAGCATGTAAACAGAAGAAAATCAATTATTTGTTTGATATACTTATCTCTGTATCTTTGAATCTACAGTGCAATAGAGAACCATTATTTTTTTTTTTTTTTTGCCTAGTTACAGATTAAAAAAAAAAAAGAAGAGGGTGATGGATTAGTGGTCATTTGCTTTTCTAACAGAACCAAGGTTTTATATAGGCTCAATAGTTAGTGCTAGAAAACTGATTATTTTTATATTTTGTTCTGAATATTTTTGTTACTTTTCTATTGCTGTGACACAACACCATGTCCAAGGCAACTCATAAAAGAAAGAATTTAATCTAGAGATTACAGTGCCAGGGAGTTAGAGTTGATGATTACCAGGCAGGAAGTATGACAACATGCAGGCAGATAAGCCTGGTGTTGGAACAGTAGCTGAGCTTTTATATCTGATCCGCGAACAAGAGATAGAGTGTACTTGCTGTAATGGTATGGGCTTTTGGAAGCTCAAAGGCCACCCATAGTTATACACTTCCTTCTACAAGGGCACATCTCCTAATCTTTCCCAAATATTTATACCAACTGGAAACCTTGCATTTAAATATATGTGCCAATGTTGGCCATCTCATTCAAACCTCTACAAAACATTTCAAAATTTTAGTCTTATTCGGTAAGAAAAGAATATATTAACTGGTTTTGGTCTACGGTTACCTTTGAATATCAATTCCTCTATTGCCCAACCTGAAGAGAAAAACTGATCAGTAATCAATATAACGATATTTTGTTTTTGTAAATATTCCCTGGTTTTCAATATGGAGACATTGATCTTGTTTTGGGGTTAAAGATTTTTATTTCATCTCATTTATCTTAATTCATCCACTGGTCACAATAACAACCACTGAACATTATTTATCTCGCTTTGCTCCACATTTGCTCAACGGTTATCTTATGCCATGAGTCTTCTTCGTCCACTTCTCATTTATTAAGCAGGGCATGTATAACATTATCTGGTTCCATTCTTTCCAATTCAATTAAATAGTTTTACCTTCAGCTCATCCTTCTTCATAGAGACTGAGCAGTCTTCATTCTAGACCATTCCCTGACTCTCACTTGTGTATATTAGTTGTGATCTTATAATAGGGTTCAATTTCTTTTACCTTGTATGCATTCAGAAGTCATCCAATATCATTTGCTTATGACCCCTTTAAAGATATTTATCTTGATTTCTTTTCTCTCTCTGAGAAATTATGGAACTAATCCCACATCCTTCTCCTTCTAGACACACAATCTTTCTAATAAAATCTAGACAGGCATTGATGAACTCTAGTGGATTCTTAGATTCATTTCATGTAACTGAATATTTGCTTCCCAGCAGATAAAGCTTGCAAAGAATACCCATATTTATAAATTGGAAACAAAACAAAGAGACCAAGGACATTCTCAGAATGGATTATAGTGTATTTTTTCTTTTATTATTTTTAATTAATTTATTCTATCATATATTACATCCCAGTGGCAGTTTCATCACTATTCTATCGTTCTGTCCCCATCCCTCATTCCTCCACATCCACTCTTTCTCCATTTCCCTTCAGAAAAGGCGAGACCTTCCAGGACCATAAACCAAACATTACATATAAAGTTGCAATAAGAATAGGCACCCCTCTCATATTATACCTGGAAGAGGCAAGCCTGTAGGAGGACTATGGTCCCCAAAGTATACAAAAGTATCAGAAACAGCTGTGCTCTCTCTGTTAGGAGTCTCATAAAAATACCAAATTACACAACAATGACATATGTGCAGATAGCCTAGGTTAGACATGTGCATGCTCCCTGATTCTTGGTTCAGTCTCAGTGAACCCTATGAGTGCAGGTTTATTGATTCTGTGGGATTTCTTGTGGTGCCTTTCTGGCTTCTACAATCCTTTTTTCCCCTCTTCAGCAGGATTCCCAAAGCTCCATCTAATGTTTGACTGTGGGTCTCTGCATGTTTCTGTCAGTTGCTGGATGAAGGCTATCTACTTTAGATTTGGCATCAGTCTATGAGTATATATAACAGAGTATCATTAGACAAATTTTCATGAATATGTTTTTGGGCCTAGTGTTGTCTGGTTCTATCCTAGGTCTCTGGGTCATGTGGCCTCTGGTTTCTGGTCCTCCAGGCAGTGTCTCATTGGAATTGGTCTCAAGCTGAAGGAGTTATTTGTTAGCCACTCCCACACACTTATGTGCCACCTTTACTGCAGCACATCATGCTGGCATGACAAATTGTAGGTCACTGGTTTTGTAGCTGAGTTGATATCCCATACCCTCCACTTGGAGTCTTGCCTAGTTAAAGGAGAAGGCTCATTTAGGCTATATAATCCCCATTACTAGGAATGTTAGCTAGGGTCACCCTAGTAAATATATGGGTGGGAGGTTCCATTGCAGGCAAATGGATGGAACTCCAAGGAAAAGTCACTTTGTGAGGTAACACAGACCCATACAAACATTGAATGCACAAGTGGATATCAATTGTACATAAAGGAAAATTATGCGATGATTGATAGAACCAGAGAGGCTAAGAAACAAAGAGGGCTTAAGGGAGGATTATGGACCTACCTGGAAAAGAAAGAGAATAGATATTGTGTGTGAATTTAGTCTCAGTGAATTCAGTAAGTGCAGATGGAGACAGGAATAGAAAAGATCAGGTGGAGAGAAAATAGAGGGACAGAATACTGGGAGAGACAATTGGGATTGGAGGGATTACAATGTATTACTCTATTTAGTATAGTGTTGGTTGTTTTCAACAGTATTTTCTAGAGTCTGAGTAACACATTACCCTCAAAAGAAACATGATGGAATATTTATTGAGGTTGTGAGAATGGATCCTTATTTCTTATTTCTCATGATTGGCCATTGCCGCCAATTAAAAGCACCCAGAGGTGCTAGATTCTCTAGATTTGTGGCTCACTCATGAGCAGTGAATCTTGCCTGCCCATAGGAAAGGCTAGGAGACATTGCTCCCAATTCTGAGAACTGTTTAAAGCGAGGCTATTTAAATGAGTAAAGTGAGTGCTAATTCTGCTACTGAGTGATACACATTTGTGATCCTTTAGTTGATAATGTATAGAGTTCTTTATCAATTTATCCCCAAACCTATCATATACCGCCTTGCCATTCATCACAACATTTGGAGAGTTGCATTTTAAAGAATGTATTTAGTACTAGCATTTCAAAAGGTTTGTATATTTCAGACAAAACAACATTTGCTTAAGTCTTTTTTTTTTTTTTTTCTGGCGTTCTGCTTAAAATTCAGTTAGGTATTTAAATCACTTTTATGACTCAGTGTTTTCCAATAGTAACTTCTAATTAGAGCCTCTTAGAATGTCGCAAGAGATTTTACTAAGGAACCTAGGATGTCTGAAATAGACACAAAATGTAAATAGATTCATATGTATTAGACTCTAAATTATATTTTTTCATACTATATAAAACCACTTGTTTTAGATATTAGACATCAACAATTGTCTTTCAGACTCTAATACTGATTATATCCAAGTTCTCACAAATGAAACAGCATGTTATAGTTCTCCCTTATTTGGACACGTAAGCTGTGGCCAATGGCACAGGGTAACCTCTGTTAGTCTCTGTGAGTTTACAGACAACTAGTTAACACTGAGGTGGTAAACCTTTTCTGGTTCATGGAATCTTTTCAAATGCTCCTGACCCCATGACACTGGGAATGAATCATGAGCGCAGCCTCTTCTGACATCCCTTTACTAGACTGATAACCAACAAAAATAAAGTAATATCAACAATTACATACCTAACATGTAAAATATCTTTCAAATGTCCTTGTAGTTATACTTTCATCCTCTTGTCTGACACCATCTGTCCTCTTCTGTCCTTTCTCATAAAATATAACCAAGAGAAAAAACATGAGAGCAAAGATTGCTGGCTTTTTTTTAGAGAGGCATATCATTTTTAATGATACAGAGTCCACTCTGCGACTTGTGTGATATTATTCAGGGTGCAGAGTGTACTATATTTCATCAGAGTTTTCCGTGTTGTCTACATTTGTAACTACCATCTGTATATCTTGTGTTTCCCACAGGACCTGTGCTCACAGAGAATATAATGTCAAGGTTACAGTGGGAATGGTGCCATTCATGGAGACAAGTTAAAGGGCTTGGTACATTCTTGCGTCATGTGGTTAGTAGTGTGTTCTATGTTAACAATCTTGCCTGGCTTCTCATCTGAAAATCATATAGAATATGAAATATGGGAAAAGGAATTCTCCAGCAGTAGGATTAATAAATTCATCATCAAGACAGTTGAAGATGTGTGGCAGACATACAAATGTGAAGAGTGCTGAGGGAAAAGTATTGTCTATGGAATTTAAACAACTCTTTTTATTATTTAAGCATATCTTGATGCACTGCATAATATATTTCATGAATAAAACAATGACAAATCCAGTTTAAAATATTTGTTAGAATCAAATTCTTATTGGGAGAATACTTTTTTTAAGACACTAAGGTTTTTAAAAATTATCACCCCATATGTTAATATCAGCCCACCCAACTTTATATCAATCCATGGTATGAACGGAAGACAGACGTCTGGGATACATGCAATGTTTTGGTGGTCTCTAGAGTTCTCTTCTCAAAGTAGTTCCACATATATTTATGTTAGGTTTTTAATATGTTATTATTCTGTTACATATTAATTATATGTAATTAATATAATAAATAATACCAATATATTAGTAATTGTTGGTTATATAATATACTTACTTCACATATTTAATATTATATAAATAATCATAATAGTTTTTTGCCTGTCATAAGGTAGTTTTCAAGGGTTTTATAAAATCTTATAAAAGAGGTGAATACTTGCTATTCTAGTCCAGATATTCAGGTTTATAAATCTTTGTTCATACTTTAACAAGATTACCACAAAATACAAAACTAGCCATAATTTTGGTATCTTATTTACAGGGTTCAATGATGTGTTATACCAATTTAATTGCATTATATTTGTAAATAAAGGATGAGTTTCAGTTCCTCCATGGCAGATTTGGTCATACTTCTGTATCAAGCAACATAAGAGGTATTTATGGCATTGGGATGTAAAAGGTGTCAAATACTACATTTAGCAATCTACTGACCTTTGAGAGACACTGATATTTTTACAATATTTGGCAACCTTAACCTAGACACTATAGGGAAATTTTCAAAAATAGTTCTAAATGTACTTTTCCATTCCAAAGGCCGAAATAGAGTGGAAGAGAGCCAGCAAGAAGAGCACTGGTTTCTGTACTTGTCTTGATGTCTGTGGCTGGTTAGGCATGCATATAAAAGTTGACCATTATATTTTGAAATAATAATCTGTGATCATTACAATGACAACACTGATGACAATGACAAAACAATGATGATCATTATTATTGATGTATTTCTCAACTGGGGCATTACTGTTATCTGTTAGTTTCACAAGTTAAAGAAATCACTATTCACACTATCTCAAAAACCACAGTAGGAATTACATTTCATGTCTTTAACTGTAAGCTTATTTAGGAAATAAATTGTACTGTGTTACTTATTTCAAATATTTCACACCATTCCTACCAACTATAACATGGCATTTAAAGGGTTCTTTTTTTCATCTTCAGAGACTTTTACTATTTAGCATTACAGAATTTGCTTCATAACCATCTGGAAACCTCAAAATACAAAATTTTGATATAGCTCAGTGATACCTTTGGGGATGTTATTTCATCAGTGTACTTTATTCATTTTTTTCTATCACTTTTTAATATTTTAATGTAGAACTCTATGTTATCCATTATATTTCATTGTCTTATATGACTTTTAAATGCTACATAGATAGATATACAGTTACAAATCACTTCCCTTCTTTTGGGAATGAATACCTAAACCAGTGATGACTTTATTTAGACTCTGTGCTCCTGGTAGCAATGTGATACATACTTTATTTTATGTCATCAGTTTTATCTAGATATAAAGTATATATATATGTATGTAATATGTATATACATATATACATAATAACACACACATATATATATATAACATCATATGTTCTGACCTTATAATTATAAAACCTGATAGAATATCAATATGATATGTCTGCAAATATTAAGGTTCCCATTTTCTTTTCAGTCTTTGATAGACTTTTTTGAAGCAATCACTTCTGCTTTTATAAAAAGATTAATTTCAATATTTAGTAGATATAGGAGAAATTTTCTACTTTCTTATGGATATAAAGGCTATCAATCACCATACTTTATTAGTAGAGTTCACTGAGTGGCTAAGAATTACTAGGAACTTTTTGATTTATTTCTTTCCCTTTACCTCTCTCTTTCCTATTCTTTTCTCTTGGAGGAGTGTTTATTTCAGCACACAGTTTCTTTCCATTGCAGTTCAAATGTTGTACTGAAGTAGAGCAAATAGTCCTTGCAGCCAGGAAGTGTTGTGTGTGAAAGGAAGACATAAGAAATGAGAGACATAAAAGGAGGAAGGACAGGAGAATGATAGTGAGGATACTATGTGAGCAAGAACGCCGAGATTAGCAAGCTCAAGTCTTGTATCTCAACCATCTCTGGGAACACCAGAGGAGACTCATGCAGTGTGACTGAGTATTCATTAAGTTCTCCTGTATTTAATTAAAATGGCAAACAAAGTTAAGCACCACAACCGGCTGAGATCTCAACAGCCAAACACATCTTTTTTGAGTACTTATAATGATTTACTTAAAATATAAAATATATTTAACACACCAGATTAAAGTACTATATAACTACAAAATGGAGCATACTTTCATTTTCTTCCATTAATTAATTAATTAATTAGCAGCCTTGTCACAGTTCCCCCTCCCACAGATACTCCCAGTCCTTTCCTCTCAGCTCCATTCCGCTTCTCCTTAAAGAAGGGAAGGCTTCCCATGGATATCAACCCCTTTCTTGGCCTACCAAGTTGCAGTAGGTAGAGGGGGATTTCCTCCTATTGAGGCTAGACAAGGCAGTCCAGTTTGGGGAAAGGGATCCAAATGCAGGCAACAGAGTCAGAGACAACCCCTGCTCCTGTTGTTAAGGGTCTCACAAGAAGGCCAAGTTGCACATTTGTTGTATATGCAAACACATCTTCTTAAGCATATCATTCCACTCTGGTTCCTGGAAGCTCATGGCCACTTCATTTCATAAAATACATAGAGTCTAGCTCCGAAAGCTGAGTGGCTGTAAGAGGGTCATGTCTACATGATTGTTTCCCCTTTGCCCTCTAGGTGAACCTGTCATGCAAGGTCATGTGAGGGTTTTAATGAAGGATGGCAGATCTGGTTGCTCAAAATTACAGTTTTGGTTTATTCAAATGTTGCCTGGCAGAAGAGTATTTTTTAATTGAACTTTGGGAAAATGTGTGTTACCATAAAAAAATTAAGGGACCTGTGAATGCACTTCAGGTAATTCTTTGCAGACTGAAGAATTTAATGAGTAGAATAACTATCTCCATTTTATGCAGATAACTATATTGTTTTAAAAAATGGGTGTTGTAGTGCTTACTCGGCTTTTTAATATACTAAGAAACTTCTTAGAGTGAAAATCATAGAAATGTCTTTAATTTCTAACTCCAGTTTTTTCATCACTCCTAAATCAGCAGTTTTCTTTCTATAATTTATCAACTCTTGAAAACCTATAAACTTCTAATGAAGCATAACTTTTTCTGTAGACTTTCAGCTTTCTTTTCCTTTATGGATTGTATTGTTTTCTTAATTGTCTTTAAAAATCTTGATTTACTTAATATCTAAAGAACATCTTAATTTGCCCATTATTGATTCTCTTATGAAATATATTATTATTTATTCATTGAAGCACTTATTTATTTTCATTTTTTTACATACCAACAGTTTTTCATTTTCTTCTTCCCCTACAAGTCCATTCTCCTCACTGCCTTCCACATCCATTCCTCCTCCATTTCTTTTAAGAGAAGAACAGGCCTCATATAGATATCAACCAGTCATGGCATATCAATATACACCAAGACTAGGTACCTCCTCTCCTATTAAGTCTGGAGAGTATAACCACAAAACAGGCAACAGAGTCAAAGACAGCCCCTGCTCCCACTGTTAGCAGTCTCAAAAGGAGACCAAACTACACAACCATAACATTTATGCACAGGGTCTAAGACAACCCCATTGTGGGTAGTTCGATCTCTGGGTGCTACGCACTCAGTTTAGTGGAATCTGTTGGTTTTTCTTGTTCTGTCCTTTCCCACTCTGGCTCCTACAATCCTTCATTCCCTTCTTCCTCAGGATTCCTAAGTTCTTAATGTTTTTTTGCTGTGAGTTTCTGCATCTATTTCCATCAGTTGCTAGGTGAAGCCACTCTGATGACAATTGGGCTAGCCATCAATTTATAATTATAGCAGAATATCATTAGAAATCATTTCATTGACTTCTTTGCCAGTAATTACTAATTCTTAATTAATAAATACTGTTTCTGGTATTCAAAGTGAAGAAGATTTTACTGGTCAATGTCAGCAAGGGCTTCAACTTGTCAGATAGTCTTTCTTCTCAGAGAAAGAGAAATGTGTCCTTTAAAAAAATTAATTACTTGTTGTTTTTGTTGTTGTGTGCATGTGTGTGTGTGTGTGTGTGTGTGTGTGTGTGTGTGTGTGTGTGATGTGCCAGTTACCAGAGTGGGTCAGGACTTTCTCTCAGCAATCTTGCCATTTAAAGTAAAGAAATGAAAGAAGTGACATCCTATGATCTGATGTTTGTGCTTCAATTGCTTAATATTTATCAATAAGCTGGTAGACTGAATAAAACAATTACCTATTTTCTAGCATCTGTTGCTAAGGAAATTGGCTTTTTGGTGGCTGAATTTTCTATGTAAGTATTCCCCAGGCTATAGTCAAAATGCAGCCATCAACTGTAGTCTTGTGTGAAGGCTAGGGTAGGGAAGGTTCTTGATTAGACTTATTTTGTTGTTGGTTGTCAGATGAAGAATATCAGTATAGCATTTGCTGCCCATAGAGGTTTCCATCTGTTGTATCTAGCACATTCACAGACATAGAGAAAGAAATAATTTTATAACCTGACTTCTATTAGGCTCAGCAGTGAGGAAGAACAAGCCAGAAAACTGTAGGGGGGTCTTCATATATTCATGTCTTAATCTTGGGTGTTATCTTTGGTCCTCTTTGATGTTGTCTTGACTCCAGAAGTACTTCAAGTATGGCTTACTTTCAATGGTGGCATTAACACTGGGCTTTCATCCCTTTATATTTTACAAAATTTACCAAGGGAGCACCAAATTAAAAACAAAGTAGAAAATAATATTTTTTTGCCGATTTTGAAAAGGAAGAGGTTATGTTTCTATTTGTATCAAGTCAGCAAGCTAGCTAGCTTGATAAGATTTCTTGGGTCAGTTAGGAAGGCAAGGTGTTTCCAAGTGCATGATGTGTTTCTCCTGGCAATAAGAATAACTAGCACATATTTCTGGGTGGTTTTTATTGGTTGATTTCTTGTCATAGAGTATGAAGAAAACCACATCATCCTTACAGATACAGTTGATACCATTTTAGGAGAACTCTGAATATATAGATTTATACCACTTATGATAGAAAATTGGCAAATCTGAAATTCATTCCCGGGGAAGCGGTGGCAGTGGCTTTGCATCCTTGGTTGTATGAGAATGTGTGTATTGTTCCAGGAGACTACTTTTATCTATCAAAGTTTTCACTATAAAACTATCCTTTGACTGAAAACATAGAATAAAAGGCAGTGTCTCATCAGTAAGACACAGACAACCCTGAGGGTCTTGGATATAATTAGCAAGATAAAACGTCTTACCTCAGACAGTTGGCAAAGCACTACAACATAGATCTTAAAATTTTTATTATTTTTTACACAAAATTTGCAATTCATAAATTTTAACATTCCATTTCATGTTTGCCCCCCCAAACTATATGGGGTTCCAACGTTATGATGACTAATTACTGTAAGCAAGGGCACAGAACAACTACTGAACTATACTGGTGCATGGACACACACACACAAAAAAAGATTTATGGAAGATCAAACTGACAAGAAGATCTCTCTAGGAAAGTAGACTACAATGGCAAAAAAGTGAACAGATTTTATGTGAGTCAACAACATGGGGATATTCTAGCTGATACACACCTCCAGATTGCCCAAGGTGGTTGATCTTTCAGAGAAGACTAAGGGTAGTACTCAACATACAGAAACCCAACTTAAGAGATATGCTTTTCTTGTGAACAGACAACCATCTTTATTAATAATAATAATAATAATAATAATAATAATAATAATAATAATACTTTTAATAATTTTTTTTACAGTCCGGTTGTTATCCACCTCTCATTCTGCCCTCTCATAGTTCCTCATCCTATTCCTCCTCTCCTATCTTTCAGAGAATGTCCCCACACCTCCTGTCTTAGTCAGGGTTTCTATTCCTTCACAAACATCATGATCAACAAGCAAGTTGGGGAGGAAAGGGTTTATTTAGCTTACTTCCATATTGCTTTTGATCAACAGAGGAAGTCAGGACTGGAACTCAGGCAAGTCAGGAAGCAGAAGCTGATGCAGAGGCCATGGAGAGATGTTCCTTACTGGCTTGCTTCTCCTGGCTTGCTCAGCCTGCTCTCTTATAGAACCCAAGACTTCCAACCCAGGGATGGCACCACCCACAAGGGGCCCTATTCCCTTGATCACTAATTGAGAAAATGCCCCACAGCTGGATCTCATGGAGGCACTTCCCCAACTGAAGCTCCCTTCTCTGTGATAACTCCAGCCTGTGTCAAGTTGACACACAAAGCCATCCAGTACAGCCCCACATCCCTGCAATGTGCCTCCAGGTTTCCTCATTTCCTGAGGCCTCAAGTCTCTCAAGAGTTACTTGTTTCTTTTCTCATTGAGGCCAGACCAACCAGTCCTTTGCTCCAGATGTGTCGGGGTCCTCCAACAGCTGGTGTATGCTGCCTGGTTGGTTGCTCATTGTCTGAGAGATCTTGGGGGTCCAGGTTTGTTGAGACTGGTGGTCTTCCTATGGGGCTGCCCTCCTCCTCAATTTCTTCAACCCTTTCCCTAATTCAACCACAGAGGTCTGTGACTTCATACCATTGGGTGACTGTAAGCATTTACTTCTGTCTCAGTCAGCTGCTTGTTGGGCTTCTTGGAGAGCAGCCATGCTAGGCTCCTTTCCGTAAGTATATCATAACTCAGTAATAATGTCAGGCCTTGGCGCCTCCTCTTGAGATAGGTTCCAATTTGTACCAGACACTGGACTTCTTTCCCTCAGTCACTGCTCCATTTTTGTCCCTGCACTTCTTTTAGACAGGAGCAATTAATAATAGGTCAGAGTTTTTGACTGTGGAATGTGTAACCCCATTCCTTCACTTGATGCAGTGTCTTTCTGCTGGAGGTAGATTCTATAAGTTTCCTCTGCCTACTGTTCGGCATTTTATCTGAGGTCTCATCCTTTGAGTCTTGATTTTTCTCACACAGCCCAGGTCTGTGGCACATTTTAGAGGCTTTCTCCACATCCCGCCTCCTGAGAACAGAAAACCATGTTTAGGCTTCTATATTTCCAAACTGAAGTGTTAAAAGGACTTTTGCCCAAGTCCTTCTGTTTAAGACATTGTCTCCATCACTGCTATTTTTGAGTGCACTGTTTTTGGACCTAACAATTACCTTAAGAAAGAGTACTAGAGTAGAAATCTTTGATTGAACTTATTTTTATAAGATTTTATTACATTCATAACCCTTTCCAACCACTAGATTACTCTTAGCATTTTACACTGGTTCAATACCTCCAAAGCAGCATTCCACTTAAAATGATAAGAAATATGATGTAAACGCTAAGAGGTCTAGCATGTCTTTCTTCCATGCAAATTATAACCTAACCTATATTTTTGATGTTGAAGTGTGCTTTTTATTTATAATCATAATTCAATTTCTATATTGTTGAAAGAATGAAAAATATACCAGTCTAAGGCCTGTGTTTGTGAAGAAGCAGCATTTTGTAGAAAAAGCATTAGAATATTTTATACTAGGGATTGCATCTCTATATGCCAGTGCTTTATTTTGTAGTCTTGGTATGATATCTTACGTCGTTATATTTTATATTAAATCCATCATAACTACATCAGTCGCTTCTGATCAGAAAAAAATTAAATATTTACTGCTCGATCATTTAAGACACATTTCATGTAAAGTGTCTTACTGTGGAATTTAAAATAAGTCACCAAGACCTTAATATGAATATCCTACTTTTTCTTAAACTGAAAGATTATATTCCATCATATAGATTGTTATTGTAGAAATACAATAATCTATCTATTGCTAAATGCTAGGATGCTGTTTTATTTTAAACACCACATGTCATTTTGAAGTGTCTACACTGTGTAGGCAGTTCTTTCTGTATAAACATAGGCAATTATTTTATGTAAATATCTTCCCTTGATTTTAAAACAATATGGTGGCTTTTCTGACTTTTAAATATTTTAAACAAATCAGATATATTTTGCTTATATATTTTTTTATATAATTTGCTTATATACATTATTGGTTTATGTATAGTATTGTATACTAATAATTACATTTCAATGAGAAAATAGCTAATAGCAAATATAAACACTTTTCTTACAGGCATTGTTATAGGATAGCAAACTATAACCAGAAAACTTTTGGTAAATAATAATATAATGCAAGATGCATTAAATGCTTGAACTTAAGTTCTTTAAAATGTCAGGTTACTTCATTTTCTAAAAATAATAAGATAGGTTCTACCACTTTTATTAAACCTACGAGATTTTTAATTAAAATATGTAATTTTCCCTCAGTATACTGATACAGTAGGAGTATTTGTTTGAATTTCTGAACACCTATAACTTTCCTGAAGGCTTGATATATAATTGGTAAAATTGGACTCTAGAAGACTGACTGAAATTCATTTAATTTAATAAATGGATTAATTATGAAATAATGAAGTCACATAAAATGAACTTTTAGAAGTGCTTATTTTAGACAATTTAGTGAATCAGCACAAGGAATACACTAAAGAAAAACACATTTTTAAAGGTGAATTATGCTTCTGAAGCAATGGGATTAAAATAGCATACATTCTTTTTTAAAAACCTGTTCACAAAATTTTTATCTACAAAATGTCACAGCATATATTTGAAGAATATATAATGATTATTGCAAGAAATAAAAATTGTACACATGTTCATCATTCTAAGGAAATATGGATCAAATTCTGAGGTGCCTCAGAGTTACTGATCCATCTCCTCAATCCCATGTTGCTAGGGTTCATAACTAAAGTTCTTAAGGCAGTTGATATGACAGACTGTTTGGACACCAACTTTAGGAAGATTAAATTCAAATATTCACAGTTCTTTTCTTAGTATGTTCCTTTGGGAGAACATGGAATAAAATGAAAGAACAGAAGGGCATTTGCATTACACCTGACCTCCACTGAAGATTCAATGAAGCATTAATCTGGCTTCTTGTGAGTGACCCTGTCAAAGGGGTAGAGTTCTGAGTGAGTACTCTTCTTTAAATTAGGCAGAGAAATAAGAACAATGTCAAGTTTAAATAGGACACATTGGGGCAAAGTAACACCCAGGACTCCAGACCTGTGGAGGAGTGATGAGGGGTAGAAGGCTGGAGAAATCTCAGCAGTCAACTCCAGTCTCTGAGAGCTCTTTCCAGGGCTCTACCATGTACAGTCAATAAAGAGGATTATCAAGGACCTTTGTGGCTCAAATATTGGGCTTAAAGGCTTAGAAGATGGTACACTTAGTATTATTATTCATACAATGGAACACCATGACCAAAAGCAAATTGTGAGGAGAGGATTTGTCTCACTTCCCCATTGTAGTCTATAATTGATGAAAGTCAGGACAGGAACTCAAACAAGACACTAGCCTAAAGGTAGATGCTAATGCACGGGCTAAGAAAGAGTGCTGCTTACTGGCTTTCTTTTCATGGTTTACTCGGAGTGTTCTCTTATAGATTCAGGACCAACAGTCTAGGGATGGTACCATTCATCATGGCTGGGTCCTCCCCTATCAATCACTAATTAAGAAAATGCCCTCCAACTCTTGCCTATCAGCAATCTTAAGAAGGCATTTTCTTTTGTGGTATATTTACACAATGGAGTACCACTCAGCTATTAAAAACAATGAATTTATGAAATTCTTAGGGAAATGGATGGAGAATATCATCCTGATTGAAGTAACCCAACCACAAAAGAACACACATGGTATGCACTCTCTGATATGTGGATATTAGCCCAGATGATTAGAATACACAAAGTACAATCCACAAACCACAAGAAATTCAAGAAGGAAGACCAAAGTGTGGATACTTTGATCCTTCTTAAAAGGGGGAACAAAATACTCATGTAAGGAGTTGCAGAGACAAACTATGGAGCAGAGACTGAAGGAAGGACAATCCAGAGACTGCTCTACCTGGGAGTCCTTCGCATATTTAATCTTCAAATCCAGACACTATTGTGGATGCCAGCAAGTACTGGCTGACAGGATCCTGATTTAGCTGTCTCCTGAGAGGCTCTGACAGTGCCCGACTAATACAGAAGTAGAGGCTGACAGCCATCCATTGGATTTAGCACAGGGTCCCCAATGAAGGAGCTAGAGAGAGGACCCAAGGAGCTGAAGGGATTGCAGCCCCTTAGGATGAACAACAATATGAACTAACTAGTACCCTCAGAGCTCACAGGGACTAAGCCATCAACCAAAGAGTACACATGGTGGGACTAATGGCTCCAGCAGCATTTGTAGCAGAGGACAACATAATCAGTCATCAATATGAGGAGAGTCCCTGTGAAGGTTCTATGCCCTAGTGTAGGGGAATGCCAGGGCCAGAGAGCAGGAGAGGGTGGGTTGGTGAGCCAGGGGAGGGGCAGAGGAATAGGATTTTTTTTTCTTTTTGTTCTTTTATTTTTTTCTGTTTTTTTTTTTGAGGGGAAATTAGGAAAGGGGATATCATATGACATGTAAATAAAGAAAAGATCTAATAAAAATAAATAAATAAATAAATAAAAAGAATCTGTAATTGTCCAGTTGTTTACTCACTGAATTAAAGACAACTATTGTCTTATGTTTAGACTGACAGCTAACATGTAGAGTATTTCTGGATGGCTTACTATGTCACTAATTGATTAGAAAATCAGAGAATAAAAATCAATTTTGTTTAAAAAAAAGGCATTTTCTCATTTGAGGTCCTTCTTCTTATTGTGTCAGGTTGACAAGAAACATACACGAAGTGGAAATATTCCTGACACTCAAAGTTTGTCATTAGTTATCTATTTCTCCTTCCCTGTAAATTCATGTTTTCATCTGTCCCAACATTTTACTTTAAAGGAGAATATTGTGGGTATGATGGGTTAATGCATGAGGATAAAATTGCCTTAATGTGATTCAAATAGTATTTTTCCCTTAATGACATAAATACTTAGATAATTCTTTAAAATTGATGTTAGAATTACCTCCAATATTTGCTACTATTGATATGAAAGACAGTTTTTATTTAGAAGAACATAAAATTTTGAAGAGCGATATGGGAAGAAATCTACGATATAAGTATGGCTTGCCTTCAGATTCCTGTTTTTGTGGTACTTAAAGGGAAAGCCATTAAAAAATAATTACATAATAAATGAATTCCTTCTAAAATGCATTTCAAAAATAAGGTATCTGTTCTTTGGTTAAATGAATCTGCATCATGCATGTCTTCATTAGACACACAACCTAGGGGCCCCCTTACCTTCGACACTCCACTCCTAGTAAAGGTTTGAAATAAATTTCCATTCTTTTGTAATAAAAGGTGTAATCAAGTGTCATGGTGCCAGTGTTTAATCCAAACACTCAGGAAGTTTGAAATCAGCCTGGTCTACAGAGTGAAACTATATCTAAAAGAAATAAATGAAGGAAGAAAGGGAGGGAATTAGGAAGGGAGGGAAGGAGGGAGAGAGGAAGAAAGGGAGAGGGAAAGGAGAGGGAGAGAGAGAGAAAATGTATAAAATTATGTAAGAACATTGTCTTGGTAGGACAGACCCAACTAGTGAAGCCTCTTAATTACTTAGACATTTCATCAAAAGAGTGGGAGATGAGACAGAGACAGAGATGGAAGAGAGGAGGGGAAGCATCTCGCTATGGACAGCATCATCAGCTCAAACCCATAAAGTTCATTACCGCATTCCTTCCTAGCTACATACCATGTGTATCAGAGGATACTTAGCTATTCCTCCAACTGTGTGTATTCACCAGGCAGCACATAACCACCTCTGACAAGAGCTCCAGGGAATCCAGTGTTTTCTTCTAGATTCTAAACCAATAGTTCTCAATCTTCCTATGTTGTGACCCTTTCATACAGTTCCTCATGCTATGGTGACCTCCCCCAACTATAAAATGATTTGTGCTGCTACTTAATAATTGTAAATTTGTTATGGGTATCCATTGTACTGTAAATATATAATATGATGGATATCTGATATTTGAACCATAGGTTGAAAACCACTGTTCTAAAGGCAACTGTACACAGTCACATACACAGTGACATAAACATTAGTGAATATTATGCATACATACCTGTATTTATGGACTTGATAGCTGATGGTTGTAATCTGTAAGGATAGGATTGTTTGTGTGACAGGGAGATTGGATCTTTTTTTATTATTTATTTTATTTATTTATTTATCTATTTTTTGGTTTTAAGAGACAGTGTTTCTTTGTGTAGCCTTGGCTCTCCTGGAGCTCACTCGGTAGACCAGGCTGACCTCAAACTCAGAAATCCACCTGCCTCTGCCTTCCAAGTGCTGGGATTAAAGGCATGCACTACCACTGCCTGGCCTGGAGATTGGATCCTTAAAATGAAAAGAAGAAAGGAAAAATGGAAGAGAGGCCAAAATGTATAAATAACCAGGAAACAGGATTAAACACAAGAATGTTAGACACAACCTAAGACAATCATATGTAACAATCTAGAAGTTTTAGTAATGAGTGATCTGCCTTGGACAAAAGTATAAATTTCTGTTAAATTACGTCCATTTGGGTATTTATTGCACAAACAGAATCTACTCTATATACTGGGTAATCTTTCAGAACACATAACAATATACGAATAACTACTTGATATTTTTATTTGGAGATGTAGGGTGTACACACAAATTTAAGGTCATAGAGTTGGTTAAAAGCTCTTAGATCAAGCTGAGATAGCCCAGCCCAGATATTTCTGAGTAATGAGTGATATGCAATGTGGTTGTTTTAATGAAAAAAAAATGTCCCTTATAAGCTTATGTATCTGGATACTGTCTGTAGCTTGTAGGCTGATTGAAAGGCTTTTGAAACTTGTAGAGTATAGAGCACTGCTGGAGGAGATGCATCACTGGGTTTGGGGAGGAAATTGTAGCCTCACCCTACATCCAGCTTGCTTTTTTGGTTTTCTGGGCAATGAAATATAACCAGTTCATTCTTGTTCTGACTGCCTGCTGCCATTCTTTTCCCCACTTTATGATCTAGAATTTGAACCATAACCCAAAATAAATGATTCCATTTATTTTTATTCACTTTACATTTCAATCTCTTTTCCTCCCAATCCCACGCTTACAAATCCATATCCCCATTGCCCTTCCTCTTCTCCTTAGAGAAGAGGGAACTCCCCTTGGGTACCATTCCACCTCTCCCAGCAAGCCAAGGACATCTTGTCCCACCAAGGCCCAACCAGGCAGTCCAGGTAGGGAGAAGGGAATCCAATGGCAGAGCACAGAGTTTGAGACACCCCTCTCCACTTGACAGGGGTTCCATAGGAAGACCAAGCTACACATTTGATAAAAATAAGTAGGAAGCCTGGGTACAGCCCCTTCATGCTTTCTGGTTGGTGACTCAGTCTCTGTGAGGGCCCATGGGTCCAGCTCAGTTGACTCTGTAGGTCTTGTTGTGTCCTTGTCCTCTCCAGTTTGTGCAATTTTCTCCCCTACTCTTCTACAAGAATCTTGAGCTCCACTTAATTTTTGACTGTGGGTCTCTGAATCTGCCTCCATCCACTGTTGAATGGAGCATCTCAGGAGTGAGCTACACTCTCTGTAAGCACAGTCAAGTACTATTAATAGTGTCAGGGGTTTGTTCTGTCACATTGGGGTCTCAAGTTAAGTCAGTCATTGGTTGGCTGTTCTCTCAGTTTTTGTTCTGTCTTTCATCCCTGCACATCTTGTAGGCAAAGCAAATTAAAGAAATGTTCAATGTCCTTAGTCATCATGGAAATGCTAATCAAAATTGCCCCAAGATTCTATCTTACACACATCAGAATAGCAAAGATCAAAAACTGAAGTGACAGCACATGCTTGTGAGGATGTGGAGCAAGAGGAACACTCTTTCATTGCTGGTGGGAGTGTAAAATTTTACAATTGCTTTGAGAATCAATTTGGCTTTTTCTCAGAAAACTGGGAATAGTTTTATCTCAAGACCCAGTTATACAACTCCTGAGCAAATAGTCAAAAATGCCCCACTATATCACAGGGACACTATGTTTATAGCAGCCTTATTCATAATAGCCAAAAACTGGAAACAACCTAGGTGTCCTTCAAGTGAAGAATCGACAAAGAAAATGTGGTATAACCACACACTGTGATACTATTCAACTATTTAAAACAAAGACATCACGAATTTTGTAGATAAATGGATGGAACTTAAGAATATCATCCTGAGTGAGGTAACATAGACCCAGAAAGACTTGTATGGTTTATACTCATTTTAGCCATAAAGTTCAGGATAACCTTGCTACAATCCAGACCTAAAGAAACTGAACAATAAGGAGGTTCCAAAAGAGAATGCACACATATCACTCAAAAGGGAAAACTAAATTGCCATTGGAAGTGGATGGAGAAAGAAAACTGGATAGGAGAAGGGATAGAGAGGGGAACAGGGAGGTTGATCAGGTATAAGGAGAGGAGATACAGGAGAGGGCTGAGAGTAAGAATGGAAAATGAAGGGGTGCATCTCTGGGACTAGCAGGAGATCTGGGACAGGGGATGATGCAGGAGTCTATAGGTGAGGCTAACTGAGATTCCTACCAGAGGGGGACATAGAGACTAAAGTAGCCATCTGCTGCAATCAGACAGTACTTCCAGAGGATGGAAGGATACATCAATCTACCTACACACCCTGCAACCCAAAGGAAACATTTTCATCTATAATTTGCTTTGGATCATCATAGTAACCAGTACACTATGTGTATTTCATGTTGTATAAGTTATAGGGGTACCATGTGTTTCTCAAAGATACTTTAAAAAAAATTATTTTACTGGGAAGCATTTTCATTAGACTATTTGTAAAAGTGCTTCTTTTCTTTTCATTTTTTTTTTTTTTGTAAAAGTGCTTCTTAACTCACTGTTCATTGTCAGAGGAGCAGCTGGCTTGTCTAAGTCTTTCATCTTCTTTCTTCTCACACTCTCAGAACTTACTCTTTTGATTATTTGTTTTTATAAACATCCATAATTTTGTAAACATGAATACTCAACCCCCTGCTGACTTGGATGTCTTAATATTTTAATTGTTGTAATAGCACAGACTGTAATTTTTCCTAGCACAGGACAACTCAAGTAGAGAATTGATGTAATCAATAATTTAAACCTAAGTCATTTTCCTTACATATTAGGATTTGCAATTTTTTAAATACTTGAAGATATGCATATAGTTCTGCCTAAAGTGGTCTCTTCTATATGATGTCTGTCTGTTCATTTGTGAATAGAGAAGACAAAGAGTTTCTAGGACTGGAAATATAGTTAATGAATTATATCATCTTTATCACTAACATCAACAGTTCAGTTATTGTTAATTTCCAACTGGTTTAGTATCAGGTATTATGTAGAATAGTTTCAGTACATTAAATTCCACAAGAAACTACTGGTAGTAGGCAGATGAGGTTATTCGTGACTATTTATTAACTCTGTTAATTGTTTGACAAATCACTATTGACTTCGATTTAACAACTGACAGATGGCCAATAAGGTGTTAACCAGAATTTTCACTATTGTTGTAATATTTTGATTTGGTATTATGTATAAAGGTTGTTTTAAAATAATGGTTTTTTCTTTTAGGTCTAGATGAATTAACCTATAAAATCAAGGTATGAATAACTTTAGCATGAAAATGAAGCCTAATTTTAAATAGAGTAATGGAGACCAAATTAACCTCAGATGCTCACACAATTAAGGGTTCTTTTCAGAATCTTTTGAGCTTCTCTGATAATGAGTGTATTAGGAGAGCATTCTCCTAATCAATATTATAGCAGTCAGATAGAAACCAGGAAAGAATCCAGACTGAATGAAATAGCCCTCCAACACAGATCCTTCTATGTTTCATTAATGAAAGGTAGACAAATGTAAATTCATGCCAGATTCTACCATTTTTGCATGTGGAATTTCCAAAGGACATGAACAACAATAATTTTCAGGATAATCTCTAAAACTTCAAAAAGGGAGTTTATATTAAGTGGGCTAATCTGGAAAATTTTAAAGAGGAAAGAATGGGAAGTTACCTGAGCACTGGGGAAATAAGTCTGAGTGAATATCACCAGTATCATGTAAGAAATCCACAAGAAAATCTGGAATGTGTCACCTTATTTCCTGTTTTCCATATTTCTGCTGTATCTGTCTTATTGTCATGTACTTCCATAGCAGCTGGTATAACTTTAGATGAAGTCAACTTGAATTAAGCTTCAAAGTATCTCGGACTCCACCAAACCTTGTTTTATCACTCAGCTGATAGTCTGGAAGAAAGTGTCTCAGTTGTAGTGTGTAGCTTACTTCCCTCAGGCATTGATCCATTCTACAGCAATGGAGAACTTTCTGTGTGCAGATTAATAGAGGATACAGATCCAACTTGTTTGTGCTTCCCAACCCTTTTATACAAGCACAGTAGTTACCTTTGACCTGAAAGAATCTTCTGAAAGAGGCGATACTTGTTTTGCTTCACAGTTTCAGTGGCTGTAGGCTTGGTTGATGGTGCCAGAAGCCTGCACTACAGGTTGTTCATCTATGAGAAAAGGACTAATAGTCACATTGTCTCATCTCAATCAACTATGTTCCACATGGCTTGCAAAAATTCTCACAAATGAGAAACTAAGAATCCAAACTCAAGCATCAGTTGGAAACATCTCATTATCAAGTCAAAGCATCCTACCCAAACATCATAGGCTTACTATTATTGTCATAATGCACTTGACTCAAATTCACAACACAATTATGATTTCATAGTTCAAAGTCTGTGCTTAAACTCATGGAGGTATCTCTTTAAACAGTAAGTACCTTTGAACAAATATAAAAAGAACAAATCATATATTTCTAATACCTATACACAGGGAACAGAATAAGCATTCCCATTCTAAAAGAGAAAAAAAATCGAAACAAAGCAAGTAAAGATCAGACCAAAGGTAACCTAAAGCTTATCAGGCATCCAGCAAACCCTTTTGCTACACATCCAACATATGAGACTCACATTGGTCTTGTCAAAATCTGACAGACCTATGAGGGAACATCGTACACTTCTTATGTAGTCCATTCTACCTCCTTGGTCCATCTTCAGTAAGGACCTATATAGTCTTTTGTCAGCGATGTTCCTGTTCGTGAGATTTGCAATTCCCTGGGGTCTCTATCACACTTCCCCTTCACTTTCAGTGCTTTCATACAAAGCCATCTCAGGAACTCAGTACAGAAAATTTACCCAATTATAGATATTAACTGCCTTTAAAGGCTTTGCAGTGTAAATATAGGACAACCTTCATTAACACTATTAGAAATAGATCTCAGTTCTCAGGAAATTGACTACATAATCCAAACCTCCCAATCTTCTAATGGAAGTATAAGATTTTTTTAGAACATAATATAACTTTGAACACATACTTTGATTATAGGCAATGGTTAACTTGGGAAATGGAGGAAGATTTTTGTCAGATGTTCTCCTTAGAAAAAAAATTATGAGCCTATATGGAAGCTTATATCCTGAAAAACTAAGCTAGTCTCTTTCCTAGGACTGACATGCCCCTTCTGGGAAAAGAAAATCCCCTTATAGGAAGACCAAATCCCAACCTCATAAAAAGGCCATACAGATATTAGTTAAGCCTCTATTTAACACTGTAAAGATTAAACTTTCTATTACAGTTAGCTCGTTGATAGAAAAGAGAGCACATTTTATTTATCTTTCCACCAACATCATGACTTGTCTTCCACAAGGCTCCTGAATCAGCATCATATGAATGATGCCATGTTCTGCTGCCAGCCTATATTCAGCTTTGTCCCTTATTAAAATAGCTGCTGCAGCGTTCTGGGAGTATATGTAGCAGATGAACTGGAGAAAGTACTTTCTAAGTCATTGTGTGAGACTCCACCTATCCAGGCACTGTCTTCTCAAGTGAAAGACTTTTCAATGTGTTTTCAGTTTCCTACAATGGAATCATTGATGTATCTTGCCCTCCAGGCACAATGACTACAGGTAAATTGTATAAGATTTGCTCTAATAGGGATAATCCTTTTCATAATTATAGCCTCTTTGTCTAAACCCATCTCGTCCCATTTCTTTCCACCCCCAAATCCAGATTCCTCCCACTTTGAATTCTTTTTCCCCCCAATTGTCGATGTACATTTAACTTCTGAAATATTCATGGTAGTTTGATCTTAATTCCCAATTGATGAACTAATAGCCAACAGCTTCTTTGGAATTATCCTTGAGGTTGTCAGTTTTCTTCCTATCTCTTACACTACAGCCATTTTGCCTCTTTCCATAAAATATACTGGTAACCAAAGCAAGGAGAATATTTTATACTTCAGGGATAATTTTTTTATTTTTTACTTTTTGTTTTTTTGAGACAGGTTTTCTCTGTGTAGCCTTGGCTATCCTGGAACTCACTCTGTAGACCAGGCTGGCCTCGAACTCCGAAGTCTGCCTGCTTCTGCCTTTGCCTCCTAAGTGCTGGGATTAAAGGTGTGCACCACCACTGCCTAGCTAAGGATAATTTCTAATGGAGATATTCTTCTGAGTTAAGCCTATAGTTAAAGTATATTGGAGGATATTAAAATAAATCTTATGCTTATAAGTAAAATAAAATATTAATATCAACACTAAGAGTAGCAAAGGTGCGATGTTGTCAAATAACGTTATGATTTTGTTTTATTTTGTATTATGTTTACATTTGTGAATCTGTGTATGGGAATGCATGCCTGAGTGCAGGTGCCCACAACCAATAGAAGATGTCAGAGCCCTTGGAGATGGATTTACATGAAGTTGGGAGCAACCAGACATGGTAATTTGTTTGAATTTAAGTCCTCTGGAAGAGTAGTGTCTTCTCTTAAACAAAGAACCATTTCTAAATTTTCCAGAGATTTCCTGAACTTTATTTTTATGAGGTATTGAATGCTCACCATTGTTGAAGTATATGCTGTTGTATTATAAACGACTTGAATAATTCCATGAGAGAGCACAGTGCTAAAGATATCAATGAGAGGAGAGTAGAAAGTTAACTGGGACCTTGTGGTCTTAAAATAGAGGCCAAGTATGAATCTTGAAAGAAAGTAAGGTGAGAAGAACAGGACAGAAAAATAGATACTCATCTAAGAAGATTAGGCCAAAGCCAATTTAAGAATCACTATAATCTACATAAGATCCTGGGTTGAAAACTGAATGTATGTTAGTGTAGCAGAGGCATAAGTGAATGGGTACTTGGAGCTGAGGAGATGGTTCAACAATTAAGAGAACTTGCTGTTCTTGAAGAAATCCCAATTCAGCTTTCATCACCTACATGGGTGGCTCACAGCGATTCCATGAGATCTGATACTCTTTTCTGGCCACCATAGGCATCACATGCACTGGACATACATACATGTAGACAAAACACTCATACATGTAAGTAAAAATGAATACATCTCTTAAAAAATAAAATTGTTGGAAATTGTCAATTTTGTTTCAAAGAATTCTCATTTTCTGAACTCTGGTTGCTAAAGTAATATTGCACATTTAATTATCTTGACGCTACAACATGAGCTCCCCTTAATTAGTTTCTTTTAACTTTGTTGCAGTACAGCAGTCTGACCTAGAATTTTGTAGAAGTTATAAGTATATTATCACTGAGCAGAATACCCAGCACCCCATTACATTTTAGAAATAGTTGACTTATTAAATGAAAAAATATGCTTTTTTTAATATCAATGTAAACCAAAGACATCTGAATGTAATTAGAATCATGTTATATATTCCCTGCATATGTGTGTGTGTGTGTGTGTATGTGTGTGTGTGTGTGTGTGTGTGTGTGCATAAATATCTTGATCACATCCAACTGCAACATTTCCTGGATTTGTTGGCCCATCTTCCTTCTAGTTTCTTGTTCTGATTTTCAAAATAATAATCTACCATTTTTATTGTCACTTGCATATGATTATCATATTGGGTCATCCCAAGGGACACTTGTTGTATACAAACAATAGACATCCAACAAAGGACAATGACTCTCTCACTCAGAACTCATCTGCTACCAATAGCTCCTCATCTATGGTTGAGACCTCTCTCATCATTGTTATTCTATGCTTGAGTTTTTATGTGGCATAATCTTATTCATGTCTTGGGCAAGTAAACACAGCTGCTGTGAATCAATGAGAGCAACAGCCTGGTCATGGCCAAGAAAAATAGTTTTGCAAGCATTTATTTTCATTTTCCAGCATTTACATTGTATCTATCCCCTAGACTATGATATTTCCTGAGCCTTACTTTTGATTGCAGTTGACATAGATGTCCTCATTCACAGTTGATAACTCACTGAGTTGAGTCTCCTCATTAACTACAGCCCACTTTAATAAGAAGCCTCTTGACGTATGGATTGGAACAACACCAATATAATCCATGAATATAAATATAAATAACATAAATATAAAGATTCAGCTGGCAATTTGACAGCAAGATCATTTAGCAAAACAAAATCAATAGATTCTGCCCTTGGTCCCATGACTTCCCGAATGTGGGTTTTGATCATATTTACAGTACCAGGCAAGAATTTCCTCTTGTGATACAAGCCCCAAATACAATTGAGAGGTGTAACTGGTTCCCTTAAATAACATTGCCACCATTGCAGCAGAATACATCTTGCTTGGCAGGTTGGTATTGTAGCATGTGGAGTGCTGGTTAAGACCCTCGATGTCTTTGCTCCTTCCACAGCCTTGATAACACTTTCTAGTATTATGAACACATTTCATCGGGGAGAAATATCTCTAGTGAGTTCAAAATTATTCTATGTCCTTCACTGAAAATTTGTGGTATCTTCAGTATTTGTGTCTTACCATCTGTCCTGTCTTCGTATTTATCTATTTGACATAAGCTAGAGTCATTTGAAAAGACGAAGCTTCAATTGAGAAAATGGATCCATCAGATTTGCTAGTTAAGACAGCCTCTAGAACATATTCTTGATTGAAGATTGATGTGATAGGGTTCAGCTCACAGTGGGCAGTACCACGTTTGGTGATGCTAAATTGTATGAAAAAAAGCAAGCCAATAACAATCCATGGGAACAAGCTAGTAAGCACCATTTCGCCATGGCATTTGCTTCATTTTCTGACTCCAGTTTCCTTCCTTGATTTCCTGAACAGATTTCTTGTCATGAAACACTATGAGCTTTAAGATGAAATAAAATGTTTCCTTCTCAAGTTACTTGTCTCCATGGTTGTTATTATAGTGATAGAAAGCAAATTAAGCTACCATCAAGTCATATTAGGTAACCAAGAACAAGGACAATGGGCTTCACTGTTGTAGGTACCTCTGCAGCCTGAATAATAATGCAGAAGAAAACAACCTGTGCCAGAAACTGAGATTTTTATTTTATAATTCACGTTTCAAATTTAGCAGTATTCACTTATACAGAAAAAAAAATGTGTTTAAAAATATTTAAAATTTGAATAACCTTACAAATTAATAGGGTTAGAAATCTTATTTATATATCATCAGTTTGGATTAAACTACTCCTATATTACCTTCTTCACACTTCTCTGTCTCTCTTCCTGCTTAATAGCTTAACTCTCAGAGTCCCATGCATTCATTCATATTACATGTGTTCCATCACTCCCTCTTACTATATTTTTTGTGTCTCAAGAATGTAAATGCCCATGAGGTTTCTACATATATATTTATATACATACATATATATATGTATATATACATACATACATACACACACACACACACATATATATATATATATATATATATGGAAGCAAATGAGGATAGGGAAGCAAAGGGTCAGTGGATTAAATTTAATAATAATAATAATAATAATAATAATAATAATAATAATAAAAACTACATACTTTGGAGTAAACATTTGTTTTGAATTTTTATTCCTAGCTAACTATGTCTGTGCCAAATTGAAATATGTCTCTCTAAATGATGTATGTTGAATGCTGATATCCAATGTCTCAGAGTGTAACCTATTTGGGAATAGAGTCTTCAAACTCACTTAAATAAGTTCAAGGGAGGCAAATGAGGAGTGCCCTCATACTATGGAAAAATCTAAACACAGAAAGAAAAGCACTGAAGTAAGATAATATGAATACACACTGTAGAAATTTGAATGAGATTGTCCCCTACAGGCTCAAATATTTAAACGATTATCCCTAGTTTGAGGAACTTTTTTGGGAGGTTTAGTAGGCATGTCCTTGTTAGAAAGGAAGTATGTCACTAGGGTCACATTTGAATCTATATATTCTTGTGCCATGTTCAGTTCACTTTCTGGATTATCCTTGTGGTTAAAGGTGTGAATTCTCAGCTCTCTGTTTCTAGTGACATGCCTGCCTTTTACTATTTTACCTACACATGCCTGCAGAACTTTAAGCCCAAATAAACTTGTGCTTCCATAAATTGCTTCCAGGCATGGTGTTATATTGTAGCTATGGAACTAATCTGGACATGAACATGTAAATCAAAGAAAAGAATAATGAATCTTCTTTGATCCTCACTAAAAAGTCTACCTGTCCAAACCTTCCAGACTCCTGTATTGTAAGATATACATCATCTAATGTGATCTTTTAACCCTGGTACAAATATTTAATTGTGGAAAATGTCACCAAATCTGCTGGGTCCCTGGTGTGCCAAGTCCTCTGTATACCTGATCTCACCCTCATTTGATAGGCAGTGGAAGACCTGGACTGTGACTGCTAAGTAGATAAAATGTCACCAGGTGCCTCCCATTTCAAATGTAACTCATGCTCAGGAAGAAGATTTATAAAAACCTGTAAAGGTTATTTGTCAAGCAATTGCCAGTTGTCAGTCATCTCCCAATTACTCATCTATGAATTATTCAGAGCTCTTTTAATCTCAGGCTGATTTCTCTTTTACCTCCAAGAGTAGATTTGATTTCACTCTCTGTTCCAGAAATGAATACCTGCTTAGGGAATGCACACTAATTTTAATATTGGCTTAAATAAATACTTTTAAAATGCTAGATCTATTTCTAAGAGAAATTAATGCATTTCCAAAGATAAGCATTTGTCATCTCTGCTCTATCAGTTGCTTTGGGTTATTTAATACCATGGCTTATTTCCTTGATAACCAAGAAAATAATAATCCATGTGCTTATACTTTTTATAACTTTAGGTTATAGACTTTTAATCAACAGGCAGATGGGTTTTTTAATTTTTTTTTTTTTTTTTACAGTGCTCAGGGTAGCATTGGAATGCTTGCTAGACAGGTTAGTAAACAATACTGAATTTTGTCCTGAAACTACTTTGTTTGTACATTCAGCTGTTAATAATCTCTCTCTCTTTAGTGACTCTCCATCTATCTCTGATACCCAAGTCATGATATATTTCAAGCTGCATCATGGAATATTCCTTCAATCTCCCCAGATGTCTCCATTGGTCCACGGTTTTATAACCAATCCAAAATAGATGGATGACAGCAAGATCTTTCTAAAGATTCCAGCATTGGTGCTCTGCAAATTAATTCATATCATCAGGTACCAGAATTGCATTATAAGAATTCATAATCTGTGAGTTGTTAGGTTCTCGGGTTTATGATTTGGAATGTAGAGTAGCATACAGTGAGAGAAAAGCAAGCTAATATGCAGTAGGATGTGACTATAGCCCAGCTTTTCCAAAAGTATGTGCTTACTCTCCCAGTTACACCATATTTATGAGGATTGTGTTTCTGTACAAATATTATCTCTTTGGTAAATCTAATCATAATTAACACATTGGTAAAAGTCTTCTGAAACTAATATGAAAGTCATCTTTCTCAGGTGAATATTCTTCAGTCTAAGGATGCTAACTCGTAGGTTCAGGTACTCAATAAATTTGTATTAGAAGTAGGATAATTTGCACAAATGTAACATTAAATTTAGAAATGAATAAATATTCACTGTTTTCCACAAACAGCAATATTAGATCATAATATCTGATACTCTGTTGTTGTAGTAAAACAGTTACCATTTCATTCACGAATACCTACCAGGTAAAGTTTATGGTCTAGGCTCTGAAACCTAGCTTTTGCCCAGCTATATTAAAAAAAAAATCATTCTTATGAAGCACTTGGTATGTAACCCAACCATTTTTTCTCATGTAGTTGAGCTCCTCTGATTTTGTTTGTTTGTTTGATTGGTTGGTGGGTTGGTTGGTTAGCTTTGGTGCTGTGGATAGATATATATAAGTGCATCTCTTTTGCTAGTTCTTCCTGAGACAACCTTCATGAATACACAGCATGGCTAGTTGCAGCCACAGGTATAGTTTGGTCCCCATGGAGTTCAAGGAAGCCAGCTGGTACCCAGGAAAGAGAAATACACTATGAGTATATTTGCACAATTTGTGTCTCATGGCTCAGTTCTGTCCAATATGTGAGCATATTGAGAAAGCTTGAGGGAATTTTAGCTCCTAGGAGAGTAAAAGGATTTTAAATATGTAGTAGGCTTCTCTATTGTTCTTTTTTTTTTTTTTTTTGAACTCCTTTCATGATCCTATCACTAATTGCTGCAGAGCTCCTGGCATTAGTCCACTTACAGTTATGCCCTAGAATTTAGAACTTGGACTTTATTTTCTTTAAAATTCTAAAACCTATATTTGCAAGCATAACCATCTCAACTAATTAACATTACATTCATGTCTTTCATAATCTGTTTATAGGTTACTTCACCCATGAAAAGAGAATTCTAGGGCTGGAGAAGTTGGGGAGATGGAGTGGTTGAGAGCATATAATTGCTGTTCCGGAGAAGCAAAGTTTTGCTCTCTGCACTCATGCTGGGTGTCTCTTTACTGCTCTTAACTACTGCTTGAGAAGTTCCATTGCCCTCTTCTGCCCCTCACTGGCAATGGGACATACATGGCCAATATATAGACAAAATCATATGCTTGAAAAATTATAGATTTATTGTTATTATCAATTATTACTTCTGCATGCGTATAGGCATTGTATCTGCAGGTCTGTCTGTACACTACACGTGTAGAGTGCCATTGGAGGACAGAAGAAGACATCAGAGTCAAGTGGACTGGAGTTCCAGATGGTTGTGTGTTACCTGGTGATTGTTAGGACCCAGACCCATGCCCTCTGGTATAGTTGCCACTGCTCTTAACCACTGAGCCATCATTCTAGCCTTCAAAAATGTGTTAAATAAGAGAATTATGTAGCTGATAAGTAAAATAAAAAAAATAAAGCACAATATTTTGTTTCCCCCCCAAAAGTCTACAAACTAAGTAAAACCAAACGCTATGCTGTCTTGCCTACAAGTGCCTCACCCTCATTTATATTTTAAATCTGTAGTTCAATGAAATAAAATTACACCATTTCATGATACATACTCTGACCTGTGACTGTACATGCTAAGACATTCATCTTTAGTGCACTAGTAGGTTATAAAGATCAATATAACACAAATGTCTCTGACAGGGTACAACTGAAGTCCACAAAGGAGTACACCTTCTCCTTCTATCCTGCTTCAGCTGTAGACCAAAAACATGCTCTTGTGTAAATTTCCTGTAAGCATCTTTCTACTTTTCCTGGAGGCCACAATAGTCTCAGAGAGCCCTATTTTCATCTCAGTGATGTTCAGTTATGAAGCTCTGGGGTGAATCCAGACTCAAGAATCCTGCTACACAGATAAGATGAATCTATACTCCAAAGCTGGACTTCCCTTCTGATTTTGACAAATGCTCCAAACCCTTCTGAATGGATGTAGACATCTGCAGTCCTTGAGTTGTGTCTGTGGATGTCTTTGTCTTATATGAAACTTATTTACCCCAATTAGTCATATTGTAGTTTAAGGGTAACTAAGATGCTGCTGTTTCTACAGCAGTCAAAATTAATTCCAAAGTGAAGCAGTGTCATTGATGCATAGTTTGCACAGAGCAAAGTTAACTTCTAGTCACAACTTCCTTCAAATACAATTTCTCTTGTATCAATAGCTAAATGTTGGGCCTTTTTTCAGCAGTGTGTTGTGTGTTTTTTTTCCAGCAGTTGTGATTCTAGATCCCTGAATGTGTATACATTTCTGAAAATGTCAGAAAATAAGTTATTTTACAATGTGTAAATAGATCTGATGATGGTTTTCTGTAGCAGAACCTATACATTCATGAAGGATATTTGTCATATACTTCAGAATTCACATGAATCAGTAGTATCTCATCATTGCAGTTACATATAGACTGTGGTCATTATGATACCAATGTCAGTTTCACCTCACAATGTAACACAAGCTGTGTTTTGATGGAATCCACTTGTTTCCAAAGCTCTTTGTAAGCCCTTGTTTCAACATTTTTAAAATTTAAAATGTACAGTCTTTGGGGCTGGAGAGATGTCTTAGCAATAATGATTTTTCCTCTTACAAAGTACCTGATTTCCATTCCAAGTACCACATGGTGGTTCACAATTATCTGTAACTCCAATCCAAAACATCTGAACCCTAGTCTGACAGTTTTAGGCACAAGAAAAAAGCAGTGCACAGACATTCAACGAGGCAGAACTCTCAGACAGAAAAATATTGACTACAGCTTTGAAAGCTTTTTGATTTTTAAAAGAAACCTATTATTTTTAATCCTGGCATTTTATATACTTGGCACAATGTTTCAGGTCTAAGTTATCAAAATGTATTTTTATGAATAATTTTACTATGTTATATAATATAAATACTTTAATTGTTGCAAATATTTACTAGTACATGTATATATATATATATATATATACATATGTACTATATATTATAAGTGAGTAATTAGTTGCAGGTTCTCAGAAAAACTAATTCTTTTATAGTAATACATTTATTCATTTACATTTCAAATAATATCCCCCTTCCTGGTATCCCTTCTGCAGACTCCCCATCACACTCCTCCTCCCCTTTAGCTCATCTATCCCTCCCTGCCTCACCACTCTAGTATGCCCCTACACTGGGGCATCAAGCCTCCACAGGACCAAGGGCTTTCCCTCCCATTGATACCAGAAAAGCCCATTCTCTGCTACATATGTAGTTGGAACTATGGATTCCTCTAGGTATGCTCTTTGGTTGTGGTTTATTCACTGAGATCTCTGAGAAATCCAGTTAGTTCATACTGTTTTTCTTATGGGGTTGCAATCCCCTTTAGCTCCTCCAGTCCTTCCCCTAGTTCTGCCATTGGAGTCCCTGTGCTCAGTTCCATGGTTGGTTGTGAGTATCTATATTAGTCAAGTGCTAGCAGAACCTTTCCGGGAGAGCCATACCAGGCTCATGTCAGCAAGCACTTCTTGGCATCAGCAATAGTGTCAGGGTTTGGTGTCTGCAGATGGGAATGATCCTAGGTAGGGCAGTCTCTTAAGTTAGGGCCCTTTCCTTCAGTCTCTGCTCCATTTTTTGTCCCTGCCTTTCATTTAGACAGGAATAATTCTGAGTTAAAATTTTTGAGATGGGTAGGTGGTCCCACCTCTCAACTGGGGGCCATGCCTATGTACTGGAGATGGTCTCTACAGGTTCTATCTCCCTGTTGTGGGTATTTCTGCTAATGTCATCCTCATTGGGTCCTGAGAGCCTCCCATTCACTTGGCATCTAAAATCGCCATCTTACCAAAAGCAATCTACAAATTCAATGCAGTCCCCATCAAAATTCCAATTTTATTCTTCACAGAGCTAGAAAGAGCAATTTTCAAATTCATCTGGAATAACAAACCCAGGATAGTGAAAACTATTTTCAACAATAAAAGAACTTCTTAGGGAATGATCATCTCTGACCTCAAGTTGTACTACAGAGTAATAGTGATAAAAACTGCCTTGTATTGGTATAGAGACAGGCAGATAGATCAATAGGATAGAATTGAAGACCCAGAAACAAACCCACAAACCTATTGTCACTTGATCTTTGAAAAGGAAGCCAAAATTATCCAGTGGAAAAAAAGACAACATTTTGAACAAATTGTGCTGGTCAATGTGTGGTCTGCATGTAGAAGAATGTAAATTCATCCATTCTTATCTTCTTGTACAAAGCTCAAGTTCAAGTCGATCAAGGACCTCCACATAAAACCAGATACTCTGAATCTAATAGAAGAGAAAGTGGTAAAGAGCCGCCTAAAACAGATTTGTACTGGGGAAAATTTCCTCAAAAGAACACCAATGGCTTCAGGCTCTAAGATCAAAAATTGACAAGTTTGACCTCATAAAGATTAAAAGCTTATGTAAAGCAAAGGACAACATTAATAGGACAAAATGGGAACCTAAGGATTGGGAAAAGATCTTTACCAACCCTACAATCAGTAGAGGGCTAATATCCAAAATATTTCAATATATCAGGAAGTTAGACTCCAGAGAACCAAAACTAATTCTTGTTGTATTGCTTCTTACCTGGATTTCTCAATTTCTCAGTATATAAAAGTAAGATGTCTTTTCTTTTCTTTTTTTCTTTTTTTAGATTTAGCAGTTTTTTTTAATTGTGTTTGTGTGTGTGTTTGTTTGTTTGTTTGTGTGGTGTGTGTATATGTGTTTGTTGCTAAAATTCTTTTTAGGAGGAGTCATAAACAAAATCTATACTGAGACATGATTCTTCCTAGGTTTCACTATGAAAACTGATGAGATTTTGGGGGGCATCTTTATAGAGCTTAGGTGAAGATTTAGTTACAGAGGTGTGGATGATTCTCCTCTGCCAGCTACAGCAGAAAAGCCTTTGACCAGAAAGATGAGGTTTCCCAGTAGCCACTTAGACAGAGACACTGCTGCAGGCTTCCTCAGTTTATGTACAATCTAGCTAGTTCAGCAGACCATGTGTAATTAGGGCAGAGTTGAATAAAAGATGGGTAACAACTGGGAATCTCAGGTGGGAATCTCAGTCCCCTCTCTACTCCTGTGTAAATCATCTATAAGCCCACTGAGATGATCTTTGGCAAGGGCGTACATCTGAATACCCCAAGATGGTGGTGGTGGGGTATACATCTAAATGCCCCAATATATGTTTGTGTGTGGGTTTGTGCATACATAGGTGCAGGTAAATATGAAAGCCGAGGAGAGGACTTTCAACACCATGAACTGGGAGTTACAGGCTGTGTGAGGTATGAAACTTAGGTGCTGGGACTCAAACTCGGGTCTTCTAAAAGAGCAGTACATATTCTTAACCACTGATCCATTTCTTCACCTCCCAGGATGTCTTTTCTGTTATACAAAATTTCATAATACAAGTGCCTTACCTGAGATATTTTTGATGCTGTAAAGTGTCTGTGCCATCACAATTTAATTTTTGCTCCCTAATCCTGTAGGTTTAATTGAAAATTTTCTCACCATGGTTAACTTGTAATTCATCCTGGCAGAAATCTTTGCTTCATCTCTTCAATGCCCTTCTCCTTCGTTTTCACTGGATACATTTACTTCCAGCATCTTATTTGCTCAATGAGATACAAGAATCTAGTTTTTTTTCCCAAGGAAAAACAAATTAAAAAGTTATTAAAGCAAGCATCACCACTTGACAAGCCCCTCTGGATCCATTTGAGCTTATGACCATGGTGTGTCTTCAAGGAAGGTTTTTATTTCACAAGCCACTGAGCCCTTCCAAGCCACATGCTGTGTGATAATTAGGGGGTATATTATCTGTGGTAGAAACCCAGTGCTGAAGAAAACAGTGAAAGAGACTAATACAGACAACCAGCTGTTGTTTTTCGGCAGCGCTTGACTTCAACTCTGATGCCTTCCAGATTCATTTTGAGGCAAACCTCTTCCTCACAAGAGTGTGAGACCAAATACAATAGTGTGCCATCCTGGCTTTATTGACATGTAAGTCATTGACATCTGTGTGGACTTTGTAAATTACAATGAGCTTATATATGATGTGTTTTTTAAAACTTAATTAACTTATTTATTTATTTATTTACTTACTTACTTACATCCCCCTCCCAGTGTGTCCTTCACAAGTCCTTCCATCCTCCATCCCCTTCTCTTATGAAAGGGTGTGCATGACCCTGGACATGTTCCTACTTTGGCACATCAAGTTTCAGCTTGATTAGGCTCACCCTATCCCACAGTGGCCAGACAAGGCAGCTATAAAGACTGAGCTGCCTGACTGGTACATATGTGTGGGTGTTGCCTCATTCCTGTCTGTGTATGTCCTTTGGTTGGTGAATAAGACTCTGAGAACTCCCAGTGGTTGAGGTTTGTTAACTCTTTGGTCTTCTTGTGGGGTTACTATCTACTTCAAGGCCTCTGATCTTTCCATCCTCTCTTCTGTAAGTCTTCCCGATTGACCTTACCTGATGTTTGGTTGACTGCATCTGGTTCAGACCTCTGCTGGGTAGAGCCTCTCAGAGGACAGTTATACTAGGCTTCTGTCTGCAAGAAGACAAAATATCATTAATAATGTCAGGACTTGGTGCTTATCCACAGGATGGGTTTACAATTGGGCCAGTTACTGCTTGGCCTTTCCTTTGGTCTCTGCTACGACCTTGCATTTCTTTCAGATGAGATAAGTTTTGTGAGTGGGTTGATGTCCTTATCCTTCCCCTGGAGTTCCCGCCTGGCTAAAAGATGTGTTTCTTCAGGATTCATGTACCCACTGTTAGGTGTATTGGCTAAGGTCATATGCTTTGATTCCTGGGAGCCTACCTACCCCAGGTTTCTGGGACTTACTAAAGATTCCTGCCCCCCAAACCTTCCCTACAGATGCAGAATTCCATTTATTCTCCTGGCCTTCTGGGTCTCTTGTCTGTCTCTCCCTGCTCCTAATCTTGCCTTCCTACTCTCCTCCAACTCCCCTCTCTAATCAATATCCTTTCCTCCCTCTGCCTTCTGTGATTATTTTCTTTCCCCTTCTAAGTGTGATGGAAGCATTCTTGCTTGAGCCTTTCTTCTTGTTTAACTTCCTTGGGTCTTTGGGTGTATCATGGGTATTCGGTACAGTCCGGCATATCCACTAATAAGTCAGAATATACCATGCATATCCTTTTGAGTCTGGATTACTTACCTCACTCAGGATGATATTTTCTAGTTCCATCCATTTAGAAGCAAAATGCATGATGACCTTGTTTTTAATAGCTGAAAATTATTCCATCTGTAAATGTACGGCATTTTCTGTATTCATTCTTCAGGAAAGATATCTTGGTTGTTTCCCATTTTTAGATATTACCTATAAAGCTCCTATAGAAGTAGTGGAGCACATGGCTTTGGCATAGGATGCAGTGTCTATTGGGTATATGCCCAGAAGTTGTATAGCTAGGTCTCCTTTGAAATGGTTTCAAAGGAGATTGGTTTTCAGAGTGATTGTACAAGTTTGCAATCTCACAAGCAATGGATGAGGGTTTCTGTTTCTTCACATGTGGTCCCTTGAGTTCTGTATGTTCTATCCCTTGAGTTTTTGAGGTTAGCCATTCTGTTTGGTGTGGAGTGGATTTTCAGGGTAATTTTATTTGCATTTCCCTGATGACTAAGGATGTTGAGCATGTCTTTAAGTGCTTCCTGGACATTTGAAATTACTCTGTTGAGAATTCTCTGCTTAGTTCCTCACATACCCTTTTTTTTTTTTTTAGTTGAGTTATTTGGTTTTTTAGAGTTTAACTTATTAAGAATTTTCAAATAGATGTTCATGGATGAAATTGGTTGGAAGTTCTCTTTGTTAAGTCTTTGCATAGATTGGTTATCAGAGTAACTGTGGCCTCAAAGAATGAATTAGTGTTCCTTCTGTTTTAATTTTTTTTTGGAATAGTTTGCAGAGTATTGATATTAGCTCTTTGAATGTCTGGTAGAATTCCAAACTAAATATCTGACCCTGTGCTTTTGGTTTTGTTTTGTTTTGTTTTATTTTGTTTTCTGGTTGGGAGATTTTTGATAACTACTTATAGGGGTTATGGGACTATTTGGAAAGTTTACTTGACCTCGGTTTAACTTTGACATATTGTATCTGTGTAGAAACTCATCCATTTTATTCAGATTTTCCATCTTTGTGGAGTACAGACTTTTGAAGTGAGACCTCCTGATGTTTTGGATTTCCTCAGTTTCTGTTGCTACAACTCCTTTTACATTTCTGATTTGGTTAATTTGGTTACTGTTTCGGCCCCTTTTGGCTAGTTTGGCTAAGCGATTATCTATCTTGTTGATTTTCTCAAAGAATAAGCTCTTGGTTTTGATGATTCTTTATATCACTCTCTTTGTTTCTAATTGATTTTAGTCCATATTTTGATGATTTCTTGCCCTCTACTCCTCTTGGGTTTTTTTGCTTCATTTTGTTCTAGAGCATTCAGGTGTGCTGTTAAGTGGCTAGTATAAGATCTCTACAATTTTTTATGAAGGCATTTACTACTATGAAATTATATCCTATCTCTGCTTTTGTTGTGTCCCATAAATTTGGGTATGTTGTACTATCATTTTCATTGAGTTATAGGAAGTCTTTAATTTCTTTCTTTCTTTCTTACCTGACCAAGTTATCATTCAGTAGAAAGTTGTTCATTTCCCATGATCTGATAGAATGCATGGGGTTATCTTAATTTTTTGTATCTGTTGAAGCTTGCTTTGTGCCCAGTTATATGGCCAATTTTGGAGAAGGTTCCATGAGGTACTGGGAAGAATGTATATTCTTTTGGCTTTGGATGGAAGGTTCTGTAAATATATTTAAGTCCATTTGGTTCATAATATCATAATTTCATTGTTTTCACTGTTTATTTTCTCATTTGATGACATGTCTATTGGTGAGAGCTTTGAGTTGATGTTCCTCACTATTATGGTATGGGTTTTGATGTGCATTTTGAGCTTCAGTAAAGTTTCTTTAAGGAATGTTGGTACCTTTACATTTGGTGCACAGATGTCCAGAATTAAGACATCATCTTGGTGTATTTCTCTGTTCATGAGTATGAAGTGTCCTTCCCTATATTTTTGATAACTTTTAGCTGAAAATCTATTTTATTAGATATTTGAATGGCTACTGCATTCAAATATCTTGTTGCTTGGGTCTGTTTGCTTGGAAAACATTTTTACAGTCCTTTACTATGCAATAGTGCTATCTTTGTTGCCGAAGTATATTTTTGAATGTAGCAGAATGACGGATATTTGTTTAGGTATCCAATCTTTTAGTCTGTGTCTTTATTGGTTAATTTGGCTCATGGATGCTTAGAGATATCAATGACCAGGGGTTGTTAGTTTCTGTTAATTTGATGGTGGAGGCATTATTGTATTATTCTCTTAGTTTTGCTGAGAGTTGATTAATTTCTTGTGAATTATTGGGTGTAGTTATCTTCCTCATGTTGGTGTTTTCCTTCTAGTATCCTCTGCAGGGCTAGACTAGTAGGAAAATATTGTTTAAATTTGGTTTTGTCATGGAATATCTTGGTTTCTCTATCAAAGATGATAGAGAGTTTTGGTGGGTTTAGTAGTTTGGACTGCCATCTGTGGTCTCTTAGGGTCTGTAAGACATCTGTACAGGATTTTCTGGCTTTTTGGTCTCTGTTGAGAAGTCAGGTATAATTCTGATATGTCTGCATTTATATGTTACTTGGCCTTTTTTTCCTTACAGCTTTTATTCCTTAAACTTTTTTTCTTTGTTCTATACATTTAGTGTTTTGGGGGGGAATTTTGTTTTCTGGTCCAATCTATTTGATGTTCTGTAAGCTTCTTGTACATTTATGGCGATGGGTGCAGTTGCAGATTGTGTGTATCAGGTTAGAGCCAGAGTCTGGGGAGGCAGGTAAAGCTGTGGGTTGGGGAGCCATGTGTGCTCTTTATTTATCATTATTATTGCAACAATCTGATGAGTGAGGTAAATATGACCATTACAGAGGTGGCTTATTATGACTTTTTCAAAGCACATTGTCAAAGCCAGGACCATCTGAATTCTATGTAGTCAATAATATCCAGTCACTGTCATATTTTGCCTTGCTTTTGAATTTCAGTACTTGAAGAGTTTCAGATGGCTCTTCGTTTTTTTCCTTATTTGAGATATACTGAGTGTCCTAAGTTTATCTTTGTTGCTGTGATACAGTATTCTGACCAAAAGCAACTAAAGGAGGAAAGGAATTTTTGGCTTTCACTTCCAGATCACAGTCCACTCATGAGAAAAGTAGAGAAATTGAAACAGTGAGGAAATTGAAGCAAAAACCATGGAGAAAATCTGCTTGCTTCTTGCATTGGTTAATACTTAGCTACCTTTTTTTTTTATATAACCCAAGTCATGTACCCCTAGGGATGACATTGAGCCCACATGATTGGGATCCCATCCATCTATTAACTATCAAGTCAATCTCTCAAGGAAATCCCCACAAAACAGTCAGCTCTAGTCTTTCCTCAATACCTCTCATGTCTGTTCACTCCAGGCTGTTTCAAGTTGGTAGCTAAAGCTAACTAGGACACTGGGTTTCTATCTTTCTTGATAAAGATGTTATCGGAATAGAAATTTCCAGAAGTCATCATCGAAGCCTTTTAATTAGGGCTGCTCTTTCATTGGCCTATAGGTAGGTAGGTCAGACCAAGTTACCTTGAAACATGTTTTCTCTCCTGAGCTAGTCAGATCAGAAGACTCTGATGGTGTTCATCCTAATACGTACTTTAATTCAGGGTCTTGTGGCCATTTTGTAGATTTTTCTTTTCAGGAACAGCCTTTTCCCTTCACCCCAGCAGCTTTAAAACTGGAGAATATTCAAGACCAAGTTCCAAAGGAAACCTCGAGCAGGAAATTTTTAGAACCTGCTCAGGTTGTAGCTTTATTCGTCTACAGGAAAGCTGCACTGTTTTATTAATCCCTTTGTTGCCTTTTGAAGCCAAATCTGCTGGCACTACAGGGCCTGATTCCTGGCAGCTGGGACACATATTTATAATCATTACTTCCCTTCTTTGAAGGCAACCTTTGGTCTTTATTGATTGCCTTGTCTTAGTATTCACCTGGCAGCCTTGAGCTGTCCCTTGTGATATTGGCAAACAATTTTCACATTCTCACCTTTTATATAATGAACTCACCAATAAAAAAAAAGTCATCACTGTAGGAAAAGTATAAGTTTTGATGATTTTAGTATGTTTGCTACTTGTTTTCTTGTCACTAAGCACAGAAAAAACATTATAATTTTTACTTATTTATTTTATGTGAATATGTGTGCCTAAGGGTATATATGGTATATATGCATACCACATTTGTACAGGGGTCTGCTGATGTCAGAAGGAGGTAATGGATCCTTCTGGATTACAGGTGATTGTGGACCACCAAGTGGCTGCTGGGAACTAAACTGAGGTCTTGCAATAGTAAAAAGTGCTCCTAACTGCTGAGACTTCTCTCCACCTCCAAGAGTACGTTATTTTTATAGTTATTTTAGTCAGGTACCAGGAAAAGTATCAACAAACATGTTTCAAAGTTAATTTATTTTTGTAACTCTTTCTTTGATACTCCTTCTTGCTCTATTGTCTCTTTGTTATCTTTCTCTAGCCCTTTGTTTTTAGTTTTTGTTTTTGTTTTTTTGTGTGTGTTTTGGTTTTCTGTGTTGGTTTATATTCAAATGCTGTTTTTCTTCACAAACTTTTCTCCTGGTTTTATTATCTATGAACTATATAACATTGTATTCCTTACTTTTCCCGTATTTAGCCATTTTTAAATGTTTTGATTTATCATTTAACTTACTTATTTGAATATATTTTATTTTGTATTTATATAAAATATTTATAGAATATAAATATTATGAGTGAATGCATAATCTAGAGTGAGAGCATGATCTATTTCAGTAAGTTTTCTATTATATTAAAGACTGGATATTCTGTTGCTGAATAGAATTTTCTAGTGATTTTACATAAAAGAATAAGTTCAGTTTGGTTGATAGAGCTCTTCTCTATGATTACTGATTTGCACTATACATTTTTGCATAACTTTTCATATAAAATCCTGAAAATTTTCAAGTTAAGAAATTTTCCTCTTTTTAGTTTTATCAATTCTTCTTTCATGTATGTAGCATCTTGGCTTCATTTTCATAAATGCTTGATTGTTGCAATTTTATTGAATCAATCTTTAGTCAACAGTCAATAATCCTCATTCCCAAAGAAAATTCATTTTCTTCAAGACTTTTCAATTAGATATCAACATATGCCACCCACTTTAAAAATTATTTTATCTCATTTTGTAATCTGTGTATATTTTATGTGCATGTCTATGAGTTCATACAAGTGCATGCATAGTCCAGAAAAGTGTTACATCCCCTGGAAATTTGAGTGACAGATGACTGTGAGTTGCCCTGCGAACGCTGGCTATCAATCAGGTCTTCTGTAATCGGAGCAAGCGCTTGCAACCTCAGACCTCTTTCTCCAGACCCAGCCACATATTTTTGTATGAGCTAATATAGGTTGATATTGTTTTTCTATCAGTTTAATGTTTACTTATTAACTTATTCATATTTAAAATGAATTTCAAATAATAGTCTCATTTCCAATTGAGACTACTATAAACAACCTGAGGAAACCCTGTGAAACTGTAGTTTGCCACAGTGAACATCATGCAGATGTTATGCATTCTCCTAAGAGAATGAAGTCAGTCATAGAATTGGAGCACTGCTGTTAGGTCTATGAATACACAGGATCACAAGGCTAGGAATCTAAAGAGGAATTCAGTGGATACCCTATATTGAAAAAAAGTTCAAGGTCAAAGAAGATGTTAATAGTTTAGCATACTTGTTGACATAATAACAGACATTATTTAACATGGAAAAAGCTTTGTAACTTGAATAAACCCATCCTGAGTTTAATTGAGCTAAAATCTGCTTACATACTTTCCCTGACAAATAACAGCAAAAGTGTGAACCCCAACAACAAAAACAACAACAACACAAAAGTTCTCACGGAGTCTAGCACAAACTTTTTCTAAATTTGCTGAAAACATTAAGTAAATCAATAAATCACAAATCTGAATTAATAACTAAGCACAAAATATGTAAATGAACTATGTCAAAATTATGTTTCTAGAAGCCAGTGATAAAGAGGCTCTCTGAGCAGCTCTTTGAGAAGGGGTAAGCTGAGGAAAAGGAAAACCCTTAGGCAGAAGGACAATGCTTAATGATCTTCGTGGTTTTACACAGAAATGGAAAATAATACAGGTGGGAAATTTTTAGGCTATATCACCAAACCTCTTTTTCTTCTGAAAGTATAATACACTGTAGCTAATGGACTCCTCTTTATTTTCTACTTTAAGTATGTTACCATGTCTGTGTACCTCACTGATACTGTTGCATTTTCCAACATATTTCTTTCTCGACTATTATATCCGAAATAATTGTGCTGATCTTTCAAAGACTAACTCAGATGCATTCCAATGCATTCCACTTCCATAATCTGTGGAGGCTGGCTGATATCTTTCACAGTCCTAGGCAGCTCTCAGTTTTCACTGAGACAGGAAATATTTTCCCATGAAACAGTGAAGATGAGAGAGTATTTGAATCATGAAAAGTAATATGTAGACACTGTGGGCAGGTTGATACTTGAATCACACCCATCACTCAACCTATAAAAACTTGGTGCCATAGTAATTATCCAGGGTTTGTTTTCTTACTTTATTTCTTCTCACTGTCTTAGTTACTAATTTAAATAAGCTGTGAGAATACTCTCTGAGATTCACATTAGGATTACAGTGAATGTATAAGCACTGTTGTCTCCAGTCTTTGTTAATTCCTATTAAATGAAATCACATATATTAGTATATATAAACACTAATGCTTTTGTAAGCAAATGACATTCTCTAATTAAATGATTTCATCATGTGTTTCTTTTTTTTTTTTTTGTATAGAACAGTTTATTTAAGGCATGGGGAGGGGAGTTAAGAGGGTAGTACAGGCAGAGAAAGACAGAGAGAAGGAGAGATTAGAGAAGTAGGGGCCGGCCATGACCATGTGGAGAGAGCAGGGAAGGGAATGGTGAGAGAGTGGAAGCAAGGTGGGGGGAAGAGACAAGGGAGAAAAGCAGGAGTAAGAGCTCATCATGTGATTCTCATACCCAGAGGGTGGGAAAAAAGAGGCAATCATAATTGTGGAATTACAAGGGATTGGATTAGTAAGCAGCATTGTATAAAGGCTGTGACAATATTATCTTTCTATGAGAAATGGTATGTGTTAAGTGCTGCCTAGTATAGACCATCAAAATGAACTCATCATATTCTCTTTCCTAGTTATCAGCAGTGGTACAGTTGCAATAGAGAACTTCCACTCCCCCTAAAGTCTATCGTTTCCATAAGACTATATATAATATATATATAATATAAATGCTTGCACATTTTCTGTCGGAAGAGAGTCAATGATGCTTGTTTATGTTTAAATACAAGGTGTCCTAGAGGAATAGGAAGAGAGAGAGAAAGAGACAGAGAGGGGAAGAGGAGAGAAATCCCTAATGAGATAGTGAGGAAAGGAAAGAAAAATCAGGTCACAGTGCATAGATGAGGTTGACCATAGCGTTGTACATTGTTGAGATGCTGAAAAGTGAGTCAAACTACAGTTTCTGATGGACAAACTATACTTAATAGTATATATATTTTTCAGAAGAATGATGAGGATATAAAAGACAGTCACATCACAGGCATTGGTCACATTATAGGCATCGGTGGCGATTTTCTATTCCATAACTTCATAAATTGTGAGTTCAACTACATATGGAGATTGTAAATATCTTGTCAACAATGGGAGGTCTCTGAACAGACAATGACAAGTATCCATTCATTATCAAGCATATGAAACTCCAAGTAGTTATTGTGCTATAAATTTTGTAGTTCATACTATAGAGTCATCATGCTGTGTGGTACCAATGAATGCTGCCTAAAATACACAGGCTCAGATTAAAGACAAATATACATTTTTATTTGGATTATTTTCAATGTACATTCAAAAATTTGTTCTTCTTTCTGAAAGTTAATGGATTAGTCATGGAAAATAAAGTTTTCTTCCCATGTATCAAATTAGTATACATTTGAATTATACTGTGTTAAAATATTTTATTTGAAGAAAAATTATTTTGAGAATCTGTTCTGAATTTCATTGAAATTTGGTAAATAATTTCAGAATTTCTAAAATATCTCTAAATATATTTCTTCTATTTTAGACTATATCTTGGTATGAAGGTAGCATTTTCAGCCTGAGCAACTTTTAAATCAAAATATCAATAAACTCTGAACAGGGTTAAAAATGTTACCTCTTCTATATTGTCCAATATTTATCCAATATGTAATTATTTATGTAAAAATAAACACTCATATTCATCACATTATTATGACAAGTTTCCATCATTTAATATAAATGGTAAAATATCTGCATAGCAAAGTACTGTTTTAACCGAAATTTTTATGATGTATTCTCATTTAAATTTTGAATGATATACAATGTTTATACTCTTTAATACCTGAATCATATAAAAAGTTTAGAGAGGAAAGAATTATGAGTATAGAAACTTAGGAAACCCTTATTTATTTGATGCAAACATCTCATCAAAAATAAGCCTTCACCTTACATCAAGAAAATTGCTCTTGGAAATTGATGGGCACCATTACAGAAAAATATACACACCAAAATGTAGAGTTTTTGATTCCAGTACCTACAATGTAATTCCTGCCCCTAAGACTCAGGGATTATTGCAGAAGAAAGATGGAAAGATTGTAAAAGCCTGGGAGAGAGAAAGTTTGCTGTGTAGCTGTGCTTTCTACAAATGTCAGAAACTACATCCCTGAAGTCTCACCAATACAACTACTTAACCATAAGCTGAATAAGGACTACAACAGAAGAGCTCTGAGAGCTAGAGAAATATTCTTCACCAGGGAAGAGCATATCAGTTAGCTATGAAATGCTCAATCTTCAACAATGAAAAGTGTATATTCAAGAAACATTATACAGACTGAGAACTTATTCTTAATCAGTTAGAAGAATATGAATGTATATATGCATGGGTGTGTGTACAAATGGAATAATGGATTAAAAGAGAGTTCATATATTTGGAAAAGAGCAATGAGGGCATGGGGGGCTTGGAGAAACAACAGTGAGGGGGGAATGATGTAAATATACTATAATCTCAAAACTTAAAGAGAAAATTCAAATATATGACTATAGAGTTAAATAAAATAATCTATCAGTGAACACTGTAAAAGCAGAATATTTGGAATTAATGAAGACAAAATTCTGACTTAGAACTATGAAAACAGCTTCTAGGTGCTAGTCCAGGCACATTGTAGACTCTAAAGATAGAGCCTAAACTCTTCTTATCTTGGCTTCATCATTTTTTTTTTCTGGCTACAATTATTGTCAGTGGAGCAGAAACTACAGAAACCCTTTAGAACCTCCTAGTGAGAAACAGGAAGAAGGAAGTAATTGGTCATGCCATGTAACTTTATTGGATAGTTACAAGTACTGTAAACTGTTGCCAAAATGTCTGAGAAAGTCTATATTTCTCTATTTCCTCCTTCCAGAAGAAAATAAACATCAATAAAGGATCACTTAAAAACGTAGAACCACAAAATATAAATACATGTCAATTTCATCCCAGCAAATACTAAGAAAATAAAGAGAAAACTAATTCAAACCAGAAAAGCAACAGCACGGGGCTGGATGTGGGCTCTGTTGCAGTTTCAGTACAGGATTTTACACTGAATCCTAGACAAGTGGCTAACATTCACTGTGTAGTCTAACCTGGCCTTGCAGTTCCCAATATTCCTGCCTTGGACTCGGGACCAGAGCTACAAGCTACCATTTTTTCCAACTTAGTGGGGAAGATTTAACTAATGAGTTTTTAATGTAAATTACTTGACTATCTTGAGAGAGTATAATAGTGAATCTCAGATTTGAAAGAAGATATGAAAAAAATCAATAAAAGAAGAAAAAGAAAGAAAGCCTTGGAGGGTTAACAAAGGCAAGGAAGAGGTAAAAATTACCACATAGCATTGTGTAAGCTAACGGTACCATGGAAAGGAGGTAACAGGAAGGAGGCCAATTTTCAAAGCATTGAGACAGCCAATAGGATTAGCCTGGGCAAACATAGAGAAATAAATATGGAATACTCAAGGTATGTGCTATAGAGAAATTAGTTTTCCCTAGATTTAAAATAAACATGTATACATAGATATGTTCAGGATTCAGACAGCTGAGAAGAAAAAAACCTCACCAGCCTAGGTACTCTTCACTCATGTTCTATACCAAGGAGATGAGATAGAATAAAATACATTGTAGCCAATGAGATTTGCAACAATGTTTCATTTTCGGGATCAAACTTCTGTATGCAAACTGCACATAGAATATTGATTCAGATTCTCCTGTTCCAAACTCATATAAAACTAGTGCATGACCCATGTTAAGAAAAGCTAAAGAAAATATTTACAAATTTTCTTTTTTCCCCTTTTTTAATAAGATATTTTCTTTATTTACATTTCAAGTGGTATCTCATTTCCTGGTTTCTCCTCTGAAAACCCCCTATCCCATCTCCCTCCCCCTGCTTCTATGAGGTGATTGCTCTCTCCCTTTCAAGTCTCTCTCTCTCTCTCTCTCTCTCTCTCTCTCTCTCTCTCTCTCTCTCCCTCTCCCTCTCTCTCTCTCTCTCTCTCTCCCTCTCCCTCTGTCTCTCTTGCTCTGTGTGTGTGTGTGTGTGTGTGTCTAACATAAACAAACACACAAACTCACGTATACAAACTTGTTACCTTTAATTATGGCAATATCATATTTTGGGGGAAGAGTAGGTATACATAAATTATTACTGAATTTTTCATTCCAGACTTACCCTCTTGTTACTTGTATGTTTTTTAATAAGTTATTCAATCTCCTCAAATTCAGTTTATAGATACCAAACATGACAACTATAACACCTTTGCAAATAACAAAGTCTAATAATTCTTTTCATCTGTTCCACACTAAACCATTGGAAACATTTTAGCAGAATTACCGAGCTGTGCAATTTTGGGTGTGGGACACATTTTCAGAGCCTGTAATGATAATGAGGACTTGGCATAGTACTGTATGAATGACAGCTGAATCACAACACCTGTTTCAGACCACAAAGAAGACTCAAGTTGACAAGAGCAAATGCCCAGAGAGCACATAGTGAGGAAAATGCAAACTGTGTTGAAGGTAGTCACATAGGTTTTAGAAAATCAAGGGAGATTAGTGCATACAGACTTAGAGAGAGTAAATTCTGCTTTGTCCTTATAAGCATGTCTTTCTCAAGCTGTATTTTGGTGCTGATTTTTTTCTCATCTTTAAGTTACAAATTCCTCTTCTCCTTCTTCTCCTTCTCCTTCTCCTTCTCCTTCTCCTTCTCCTTCTCCTTCTTCTTCTTCTTCTTCTTCATCCCTCTCTCCTACTCTTCTTTTTTTTTTTTTTTGGTTTTTAAGGAAGTAAGTCACTAATATGCTCACTGTAGCAAAGGATTTTACTGTCAGGAGTCGGCTTAGGGCTTGCTGCACATACGTTTTACACTCCAGATTATTTTCGAGTGAAAAGGCGATAAATAAGTACATGCTCTTACATCAGACCTTTGCTTATGGAAATCTTGGTTGTGTTTTTAGGAAATGTTTTGTTTATTTGTTTTTGAAATATATGGATTTTTTTTTGAAAAGAAGAAAGAAAGGAAAGAAAACAGCTATCTATAATGTTATTGCAACCCCAATTTACCATGGAAAGTCACATTATGAAGTAAACAATCTGAATACATTTTGGCTTTTAAATATGTTCTTTTTCCATGATCTTTGATGGATTGTGTAGGTACTATGTGGTTTTCAATATCTCTCTCAATACATTGAGAATATGTAATTCAAGCTTAATTATTATTTATTTATTTTATTTCTTTTCCAGTTCATGTTTTCTCTAGTTAATTGTTTTGGGGAAAATGTTTCCTTGAAGTCATGGTTTTATATTTAGTGGCTTCTTTATTTTTTTTCCCTTTAAGACATGGGGTGGGGCGGTCAGAGGGAGAGGAATGTTCTGAATGAACTGATACACCAGGAAATCAGCAGGGTAAAAAATAACTTTGATGATTTCTTCTTGGCAATGCAGCTATATTCAGAAGACTTGATGAAATAAACAAATAGTTCAAACAAAGACATTACTTTCCTCCCGACCTATACATTTTAATTAGAGGCATTCAATTAGACTTGGCTAAAAAAATTTCAGGAAGGCTGCAGAGTGAATATTTAAGTGGCTTGGATAAAAGAACTGCGTTTCTTCAGCATTTACTGAGTACAACGCATAGTTTCCATGGTTGAAGGTATTTTCTGAAAAACACTCTTGTCAGAATTATCTTTTATCACAAAATTTATTGGAATACAATGTTCTCTCAGGGTTTATTAGTTATTAAGCTTTGCTGTTTTAATTGTTACAATAAATAAGATGCCTTTTTAATGCATTCATGCCATTTTATTCTGTGTCATATTTTTATGGTAAGCAATAAATGTGTTTGATGTTCTTGATACTGTTTTACTGCAGAATTTTTTTTAACTTTCATTATCATGAGCATTTCTGACATGAATTAAGATGACATGCAAATCTGCAAGCTCATTTCACTGTAACAAAATTGCTACATTGTTGCATTCACAGTGCCTTTGAATCTTTGGGAGCAAGCTTTGTTTTCAAGTAAATTTGACAGAAATCAACGCTTTTAAGAAGTTCTCCTTTATTTCTAATATTTCACAGCCATTAATGAATAGAAACCATCTAAATACTTCAATTTCTTAAAAGTTAATGAGCTAATTATCTTTACAACTATTTTGAATGAGCTATTTTTTTTTTTTTTACGATTTAGAGCAAACTTTAGATGATTTTTATTTCATGTATATGAGTGTTTTGTTTGCATGTTTGTTTGTGTACCATGTATGTAATTATGACAGCAGAAGTTAGAAGAGGGAATCATATTCCTTGTAAATGGGGTTATGAAGAGTTGTGCACTGCCAAGAATGTGCTGCAAGACGACTGGATGCTGCTAGCCTCTAAGCCAGATCTCCAGTCTCTTTTAATGATATTTATCCGAAGGCATTATTCTGTGACCTATAGCAAAGTAAATGTTATCTTAACTAATTACAGGTGAAGTACTTGAAATGACTCAACAAATATTTGTTATGGAGTGATTAAAAGTGAAAGCAAAAAACCTCACAAGATATCAATCCTTACCGGATTTCATGTGCTGATTTCCAGATTTTCATTATGTGAATAATTAATATTGCCATATGTATTAATTTGCAAGTGCATCTATTACTTTTAGCATATATTTTTAAGTCTGAATAAAATTTACCATGTACTTATACTCAGTTTTGAAAATATATATTGTGCTACATGAAGACTTCAAACAGGAAAATGGCAATTCAGTCAAATTTTAACTCTTCAAATTCTACTTGGAATTGCACAGAGCCAGCAGCTCCTGGTCTATGAAATACATTCAGATGCATGAGGATGTTGAGGAAGCTAATTTGTTTCTCTCTGTGTGTCTCATGCAGCCTGCTTTTAAACCATTCTGATTTTGGATTACTGACTTTATTGGGTCAGGATAATTGTGTTGTAAACATAGTAGAGTACCATTATGCTCACCAACAAAACCAAATTTGTAATTGCCACTGCCATATAAACTTAATGATTCCATAGAATGTGCCTACAGTTTAATAGGGTTTTCCTCATTTCACCTTAAAGTATCTTAAGAGTGGATACTGCTTTTGCCCTCTTGTTATAGCTGGTAAATTAGTGGAATGGTGTGCAAATAATTTGTCTCATGCTGTATTTTAAAAGAAAGTGTCCATGACTAGAAAAGCAGCTGTTAAGATCTTTTCAGGACAAGTATGATGTTCAGTGCTAGCCATATAAAACAGTGCTATCCACAATGTCTAAATTCTGTAAGAGCACTTTCCTACTAAATCCTCATTTAAATACCCTTGGTACCAGTTAGAAAAGGGAATTTGGCACTCAAGGAAGAGAACTAACATAGTTCTGACAACTTACTCCAGAACATTACAGGAGAGTCTGGAGCTCCAATATTGATGGGCAGGCTTGTACCTTTATCTGGAATGTTTGTAATGAATACTTCTTTTTTTTTTTTCTAATTGAGCTTGAACCTCATGTCAGTACCTGAAAGAGCGACTTTTGAGTCAATGAACTGATTTTGTCCTTGTTCTTCCAATTCCAAAGCAGTCAACTGAGCGAATCTTCTCTTTTTGTTTGCGCACTAGTTCTTTCTTTTGTGGGTAGGTTGCATGGGTGAGCAGAGCTTCTTTGGATTGATAATATCTAGGAATTAACCCTGAAAACCTAAGAATCTGTGAGTTTTGTAACAGCTAGATCATTTTGTTCTGATTCTAGTTTCCTGTGCTCATTGGTTTCCAGAACAATGAACATCCTGTAGTTATTCCTATCAAAATCACATTCTACTAGTCAGTGAAAGGGTTACATATTTGTGAGCTTTCTCAGAGCCCTGTCACTAGAATTCTCCCATTATCTGTCTTGTCCTGTAGTTCCCTGGAGACCTCTATTCACTGAGTTTGTCTTTATTTCACGGGACTCAGGACTCAATGAGTCTACATGATTTTTTTGCACTGACACATTTATCAAAAAGAATAAGAAGCACTGTAGCTGCCTCAGAGTGCTATAAAGATAGGCACAAAACAAAAGCTTATCAGAATTGCAAAAGACAAAATAAATTAGGGACAGAGATAGCCTGACAAATCCCTGAAAATGTTAAATTGTCTGAAGTCTAGAAACGCAAGCCCACACCTAAGATGATGCACATTTCCTCAAAACAGCGAAGACATTGTACCTTCTTTTTATCTGAACTTAAGGTTCTGAGCAAGCAGAGGGGTGGGGAAGGAAAAAAAATTAACATTGGTTTCCTTATCCTTAAAGGGAAATTGTAGCTATACAAAAGAGCACAGGGAGGGGCATTTTAGACATACATGTCTTGTGAATTTGAATGGAATCTCTGACCAGTTACTAGTTGAGCACTAAATTAAGATGAGATCTTTGGAGGCATATATGACAAGGAGTATAGATTTTTGAGAAGTAATTCAGAAAACAAATGAACTTTCAAATAATGGATACAAATGATAACAAGAACTCCAATGAAAAAGAGAAATTATGACTAGCAATTCTGGTGTTCTATTACTTAAATGGTCTAGGTTTATTTTTTTTAGAATTATGAATCATACAAAGAAACTAAAACTATGACTGGTACACAAGAAAACAAACAAAAACAAAACAAACCAAAAATACAAGTTCCACATGACAACAATCAAGAGAACTGATTACAAGTGTTGTAAATGTACCATTTGACATACTCTCACAGAACTAAACATTTGAGAATAATATCTCACCAAACTCAGAATGTCATTGAGGAAAGAGAATTCTGTACAGTAATGTAATAGTGTATGTGTGTGTGTGGGGGGGGGGGTTGTGGTGCTGATATAAGTGATAGAAACATGGAATAAATAACAAAGAATAATTAACAATATTTGCAATGAAACCTAGCAAACAAAGGCATAGTAGAGAGCTTGGAGGACCTGGGAAGACAAATAAAACAGAAGGAATAGCTGGAGAGATCAGTTTGGTGTTAAAAAACAAATAGTAACAATTAAAATGTTGCAAAATAACTATTCGATGTCTAAGATAACATCAGTGGAAATTATGAAGACTATGTCACTACTGTAATTTGTATAGAAATATGCAGACATATTAACAAAACTTCTAAAATATATAAAGTAAAGGCTGTCAAAAATGAAGGAAGAATTAAAATATTTGGTTTCAATATTCTACTTATAATAATGGATAGACCCATCAAACATGTATTTGTAGTCTCAAACAGCCTAAAATGTAACTATTAAGCATGATATTCTACAAGAACCAAAACAAATTTCCCAAGTGAAAATAGAATATGTATAGATTATAATCTTAACCAGTTTGTGTCATCAGACTAAGACATAGGATAAACTCTAGATAAAACATAATAAAATTAAAAATCAGTACAAAATTTAGGATACTCACAGAATGTAGAAACTTAATAAATTTTATTCCTCAGTAAACAGTAATCTAAAGGTAAATCTTAGGGAAAGCACTTTTTGGTAAATCAAAAATAAACACCCGAAACATATGGGTTATAGAGAACAGCCTTGAAGATATTTGATTACAGTATTTGATTAGTTTTTAATTGTTTTTAAAAGTGAAAGCACCTTATACTGGAAAGATAACTTAAGCTTTAAGAGCACGGGTGTGCTTGATCTCCCAGGGTATCCAAGTTCAATATCCAGCACCAACATGGTAGCTCTTTTATGTCTACCAAGACGAGTTCCAGGGATCTAGTGCCCTCTTCTGGCCCATCAGAGAACTGCATGCATGTGGTGCACAGGCATAAACAAGGCCAGACAGCCTTACCCATGCAGGAACATTTCCAAAACACTTTAAATTGGTAATCTAATCTTCCAATTTATACTAAATGAAATGCAAAATAAATTAGAAGCTAGCAGCGTGAAAAGTTAAGTATTAGACTAAAATGAAACATAGTATAAGAGCAATAGTGTAAAGAAAAGCTAAAGTTTATTGAAAAGATGCACCATACAATTTGTTGGCTTCAGTAATCAAGGAAGGAAAGTTTCAGATTGACACAGCCTTTAAGTAAAGTAGGCATATGATAGTAAAAATTACAATAAAAGAATTACACAAGAGTATGTGGTATGGGACAATAAAGCACATTTTTTTAAGAAGGGGAGAATGAAAAAATAGTTCCTTTTAAGGCTCACATTAAGAGGCAAGAGAAGTATCAATATTTTTATATTGTAGTGAAAAATAAGTGTATTTTCTTAAGCACGTCATGCACAACTCCCTCTACTATTATGTATGTTGTTATATTGAACATAGACTACAGGATTGCAAGTCCAGTAGTCATCGAATTAATTATTTTCACAAATATCAAAGTATTTTCACTTTTATTTAATAATAATACACACTGAGAATAAAAAATGCTTTGCAGGTTATGCGAATCATTCATCTCCTACATGATTAAGTCTACTGTTTGATCCAAATACACAAAAAAGAATTTCTCCATAAATTGAAGTTAGGTAGATATCTAGCCATTCCTTCATGTGTTTAAGATATAAGAAAAACTACAACTTCAAGAAATTATTATTAATATCTATTTTTAGAAAGAAAGCTGCTTTCTAAATAAAGAAAAATCTGAAGCCCCACTTATTCATCAGCATGTCATCCATTAATACCTAAAAATAGACTCTGGGTGGGTGAAATACAATAGTTTTTGTGAGTAGAATGGAGATAGGGGTCAAGAATAGGAGGATCAGTTTGGGAGGGGATAGAGGATTAAGGGGTGGACTGTGAGGAGAGACAGTTAGAATTGGGGGCACTTAAGGTATGGTATGGAAAGCTAGTGCAGTGCAAACAGCCTAAAGTATGTGAGGGCAATCCTAATGAAGTCTCTAAATAAAGGAGGAGACAGCCCAACTGGCTATCTCCTGTGACCAAATGAAGATTCTAATGCTGGGACTAGGTTATATTCAATTAAGTTTTGGGGCTTAGGGGTCCCATGAAAATCCTCATAAACCCAGGCTCTTGGCATGACCATAGGTTTCTTTCCAAACACTGACAGCAAGTCCCAATTTCTGAATAAAATACCCACATAACTCACTGAATAACGAGTTGGTGCCTACACTGCAGCCTTCACCCCTCCATTCTAGAATCTTTGATGTAGGAAAGTACTCTTCAGGCTTCCAGAAGAGAAATGTAGGCACTGACTTAGCCAGAAGCCTTTTGGTCTACAGTCTTTCCTGCTTGCAAAATATGCTAGGGCAATGGTGGCATCAAGTTTGTGGGAGTAAATAACCAATGTCTGATTTCGACTTCAGACCCCACCATAAGATGGAATCCATTCCAGATACTGTTTGGGCCACCAAGAGCCAGAAACTAGACAGTCCAGAGACCTAGGTTAAAATCAAACACTACTGGTCATAAAAAATTAATAGTAAAAATTTGGTCTTGGTGGTATTCTGCTTTATTTCTAGATCAATGTCTTATTCAACCATTATCGGAGAAACTTCCTCCTACAGCATATGGTAACAAGACTAGAGATGCATAGTCAGGTAGAGACAAGGAGAGAGAAGGAGAGACAGAGAGAGAGATACAGAAACAGAGACACAGAGACAGAACAAGAGACAGACACAGAGACCTGGTAACACACAACTCTAAGTGAGATGTCTCCAGCAAATCCTTCCCCCTAAGAACTCAGGGAACCTTGTAGAAGTGAAAGTGGAAAGAGTATTAAGAGCCAGAGAGGATGGAGAACAACAGGAGAACAAGTCTCATGAAACCAAATGAGCAGAGCACATATGAACTCACAGACACTGAAACAGAAAGCATAGGGCCTGAACAGATATATCTTCTGCATACATAATTCAGACTTCTCTGATTCTTGCGCCTGTTCTTGGGGTCTTGGGCCTCTTTTCCTTTATTGTGTTTTCTTAGCCAACTACATATTTTTTGTTTTATCTTAATATGCTTACTTTGTTATGCTTTGTTGTTAACAAAAATAAAGACAGACAGACAGACAGGCAGGATGTAGTCAAGTTTGTAGTGCATTTTCTTAATTAGTAGATATTGGAGAGTTCAATCCTGGTTATATAAGAAAACAGGCTGAGCAAGCTAGGAGGACAAGCCATTACAGAGTACTCATCCGGAAATCCTGAGTCAGCTCCTGTCTCCAGGTTTCTGTCCTGTTTGAGTTTCTATGCCTTTTACATTCCTGCCCTCACTGCTTTTCATGATGGATTGTTATATTGAACTGTGAGGGAGATAAGCTCTCTTCCTGATTTCTGTTGATATTTTGGTTGTTGTTGTTGTGTGTTGGTGTCTCCATGTCTCTCTCTCCCTCCCTCTCCCTCCCTCCCTCCCCCTCTCTCTCTCTTTCTCTCTCTCTCCTCTCTCTCCCCCCTTCCCTCCCTCCCTCCCTCCCTCCCCCCCTTCTGTGTGTGTTTGTGTCTGTAGTTTTGCATATATTGATACTAGCAGAGTGTCCATGACTGTCTTCCTTTATTACTTTCCATATCATTTTGGGACTATCTCTTACTGAGGTTGGAGCGCCTAAGTTCAGCTGCTCTGCCTAGTGTGCTCTGAGGATCAGGGTGACTCTGTTGTTAGATGTATTACAGATATGGGGCATTTCAACGCAGGTCCCCAGGCATATGTGGGGGGCATTTTACACACTGACTATGCTCCCTAGCCCTTGTTTCACAGGTCCCCAGGCATATGTGGGGGGCATTTAACACACTGACTATGCTCCCTAGCCCTTGTTTCATTATTATCTTAAAAGGCAGGATGCTGTTCTCCCTTCAGGGTCGAAAGCATGCAATGTAAACTGGCCTATAAATGACCATCCTCCTGTTTCAGATTCCAATGTGCTGGGATTACAAGTCCATACCATCACATACACGGTGGATTTGAATATCTGTCGAAGCAAACTCCAACCTTGCCCTCCAAACAAAGACAATTTAGAATAGTCTAAGTCACACAACTCTGCTCACCATGCAACAACTCAAACACATAAAATCAAACACGAACTTTCCAATCGGTTACATTGCATTGCAAATGCCATATGCAAACAGCATGCTTAAGTTCAAGTCTCTCAAGCCCTCTAGCTGCACACAAGCCCTCCCTCAGTGTCTACAGTTTCAAGTAAGTTATGCTATATGTCTTGATTTACCATGAAAGTTAAGTGTCACTTTATACGCAAACACAAATTATTAAAATTTGACAGCTGGCAAATTAGGCTAACATCTGGCAACAAATCATTCGTGACAGTTCAATAGTACACGTCTTATTGCATAGCTATTAATATTATAAACAGCAAAATGTAAAAATCATGTCACTTGACGAATATATTCCCTGGAGAGGTGGAAGGAATGCAGTGTTTCTCTTGATGTGTAAGAAGTGTCAGGCTTTTGTGGCTGAGGATTGACGCAGATTGGAGCCATATAGAGATCAACATGGGTGGCACCACACAGTGCCACAAGCTAAAACGAGAGATGAAAATTTGTGAATTTTGGTTGACAAGATAATATATTTATAGGAGTGTGTTGGGGGAAATATGTAACAGAGTGGCATGAAAGCCGAGGCAGCAATAGCAAGATAAAATGACATTACGTACTTAATGATATGTTCTTTCTGATGTTGGCTCTAGAAGCTACAGAAAGGAGACATTCTATTTGGCCTTTAACAACAATCGAGTTTTCACATCTACTAAGTGGTTGATTTATCTCTGACTCAACTGCCTGGAGTTGAGATGCTGATATGATTTACTGTCGCTGATGCTCAGAAAGGGGGAAATGGCACTTTGCTTTTAGCTTTAACTAGGGCAGTGATTGCTGGGACCTGCACACATTGGCCTAGGTTTAAAAAAAAAAGAGACAAAGTACATAGAATAAAACGTTAACCAAAACGTAAATTGAATCTATGCACTAAAATGAAATTGGATACGGACACCTGGATTGAGGTCTATGCTGGTGTTCCTTATGTCCTCAATTCTTCGTCTAAGGATGTAATTTTTTTCTTGAAAAATAAGAAAACTGGAAAATATCTATCTATCTAAGCTCTGAATTGCATTTTTTTTGACTCGGGTCAACTTCTATGTATGTTATCCAAATGTACTTGACCATGAACTAATTTCCTAAATCATAAAAGTAAATGATGTTTACTGACCCTTCTTTTTACATGTGAGTCAGTTACCAACCAAGATGGCATAATTAAGAAAAAGAAAATCACTTACTGTATGATTTAATGCTGCTGAAATTTTTGAGGAATGAAAAATACACAGTACCAAAGATGCTTTGAACTAAAAGCTTCTCAGGTGGAAAAGAGACTTCAGGTATAAAGCAGATGCAGGAAAATATGGTGACTGGGTATCACTTACATGCTGCTAGGGTTTAAAAAGTGTCCTGGGTGTTGTTTCGTGGTGCAGGGGGAGTCTAGGGAATTGACATAGCTAAAAATAATCGAAGACTGAGAATTCATTTGCTTTACCACTTTCATAGATAATTTATGGATGGGTTTTCAACTTCCTTCACACCCGAGCCTCAATTCACTTCCAAATACATCAACTGTCAGTTCCCCTGCACAGTGGGCTTAGGCTCCTGATGCAATTCTGTAAGTGTTTAAAATGACTTAAAGATTCATATTTTAAACTTGCTAAGAATATCTGAGTAACCTGTATGTGTTTTATATGATAAGAGCGGAAAGAGAACTACATAATTATTTTAAGACAAGGTTGGGTACCAAGCCATGTTTCTTAGTTAAAACATGTTCTGATCCCCAAATTCAAAGCCTCTACAGATAAACTCATTTCAGATTTTGGATTTTCGCCAGGGCTGTTCATTTGAGTGAAGAAGTCATTTTTTTTTTAGTTAAAGTTTTTTATGATTCATACTTATAATTCCTTTTCTCTTTTATCTCCCTCCCCCACCCCCACATATAGTAAAGTGCTTCAGCACACTGAAGTGTGCCTTCTTTTCCATTTTAAAAAGATTTTCTTTGATCTTTTTTGATGAATTCTGCACTAATAATGAAGAAAGTCTTTGTACAGAAAAGAAACAGATTTAGTGAGCTCAGTCTTAAAATAAAGTTAACTAGACTAAGTGACTGTTTATGCAAAAAATAGTACTTGATGTTTTGTTTTCTTTTTGGTTTTGTTGGTTTTGTTTTGTTCCAGTTGCTGAGTTTGTATGACTGTTAAGTTAAACAGTTCAGGCTGGGGCAGGTTTTTTGGGTTCAGCGAGGGGTTGTTAACACGTTGTTACTGTGGAGAAATGCCACTGGTATGGCAGAGTTTCATGCCACTGCCATGTTTGTTTCAGGCCTAACATGTTTACTTGTCATTGTGTAAAAGGAACAGTAATAGTGAGGTTTCCACTACTGACCCCATGAAAATGGGAGGTCACAAGTTAGTTAACCAAGGCATTGGGTTGGGCCCAATTCTCCATATCTCTGTTCATTTAACTACCTTCCTGTGGCATTTTTTAATGTCTTGACTTAATTATAGTGAATATTTATTGTACATCAGCCACCTTTGAATTGCTGATAGGGAAAAACATTTCTGCCATTATAGTTAATAGTCTTGTCTGGACTGTGCATAGAACCTAGTAAAATCAGTCACTTAACTAAAACAAATACTGCACTATTCCAAAATGGAAGTAAAAGCATATTCTGTATGAGACTCTGCATTATTTTCACAGTTGCTTCTTAATGTTCAAATTTATTTACATATAGAGTAAGTGTTTGAAGACGTGAAATTCTTTTAGTTTCTAAGAGCAATAAGTTCCAGGTGATAGACTGGCCAATGAAAAGTTACAGTTCTCTCAAGGGTACGTGGGGTAAGGTGATGAGATTGGTGAAGAAGGAGTGGAATGAACTTGGGAGAATTAGCACTGATTGGCAATAGGGATCACTGGAGATGGGAGAACATCAGGTTTTCCATGATTAAGAATCCAGGTTGAGAATTTAGGTTTTACCCTGAGTGTAATGGAACTAACTGGTAACTTTTGAAACTGTGGCCAGGCTGTTGTGGTTACAATCAACTGCAGAGAATGAAAGGGAGCAAGACTGCAAGTAGAGATGCTGTTGGTCATTCTTACACTCGTCGGAAGAACATTCGTCAGACTAGCAATAGCGATGGTGAAAATATTTGAGGGCAGGTATATCTTGAGGTTAGAACAAACAACAGTTTTTAGATTGGTTATTGGATGGGAGAAATAAAACCATTGAGTAAAGATTGCTGATTACTTCAAAGACTGAATTAGTTTTAATTCACTGTAGATAAAGATTGGAGGCTTATATTTGAGCATTGTTGACTTAAGGTTTATATTAAAATCTACTGGAGGACTTATAAAACAGTCAGTAGTGCAGAGAAATTTGGAACTCAGCAGTGAGAAGCAAGTTGTAAGGCTATTAGGGGAAATGAACAAGTACAAAAGCTTTACTGCCTTCAGAAAATATCCTATTGTATAGCAAACAGAAAAAAAAAATAGAAACTGATTTTGGAAGAAGTTGTCATTAAAAAGAATAAACACACTAAAAGAGATACCAGTTTGGCAAAGGGAAAAATGAGAAGGGTTTGGATACAGGTATCCAGTATACACAGAAGAGAAAGAATTGGCAGGAAAGGATATATCTGCTGCAGTTGATGCCACTAGACCAGCAGAGAACTGAGGCTAATGTGGGGTTTGGTATTGTGAAAGATGCAGCTGTAGGGACTAGCCAGATTTGAGTGAGGTATACAGGTGTTATGTACAAACACTTCCCCCCCCCAAAAAAAGAGTCATTTTGCTTTTTCCATGTACAAAGCTCAACTGTGCATAGAAACAAAGTGAGACAGAAATAACTAGATTAGAAATAGAAGGAGGTTGTTTCAGTAAAAAACAACTATTGATATATTAACTAGCATGATTCATTAGAGGGGGATACTGTGGTGATAATAGGGAATAGGGATTTGTTGGTATAAAATAAGATTGATGCCTTATGCAACAGTAGAAAGTTGGTCAGGGGTATGTGCTGAACAGTGTCCCTACTGATATGAGGAAGCATACATGATGGCAAGAGTTGCTTCCATTCTCTTCCAAAGTGTTCATTTCCTGCTACTGATGTCACAGTACTACCAGTAGTGGGAATTTTATATCCTTGATGTGCAATGTTGTGTTGGTGTTCAAACAAAATCACAATTGTGAATTATCAAGTGAAATAATACCTCCATTCCAGTCCACACTACAATTTTTACAGACACAGACAATAAATGAAGACCATGAGGAACAAGATGGTAATATATGTTCAGTGCATCACACCTCTTCAGGGAACTCCTTCATTAAATCAGCAGTTTGTTGACATGGTTTTTGTTTTTTCTTTTTCTTACAGCAAAACAATGCCATTCAGGTATGGCACAAAAATGACGGCCCATTTGCTTCTAGAACAAACAAATGAAAACAGTCAACATGATGTAAGTCATTAGTTTGGACATCATTGATTGTTAGTATGTGTTTTTATAGATCAGTACCCAGTGCCTAACAATCAGCCAGCACAGAGTAAGCAATCAATAAAGGGTTTGATGGATACATGAATAAGTGAATAAATAAATGTTCATGTCTTAAACAATAATCTATAATCAACTTTCTCTGATATGGTTAATTGAAAGTATCTATTAATATGAAAAATATTGTAGACGTACTTAGAAAAGAAACTTTTCCTACCAAAGCAAGGGAAGTAAGAGTTTTGATTTTGTTTTTGTTTTTGTTTTATAAAGATAAAAGAAAAGAGAAGAGGCTGGTGTCACTGGACAGTAATGAAACATGCCATTACTTTTGTCCCATCATTTTCCAGCTATCACCTTTCCTTTATCTTGAGTTATGTTCACTACCACCAAGGCAGGGCAGAGCATTCCTGCTGCACCCACTTAATAATTCCTTGGGATCTCAGCCAGGTCTTTTACTGAAAAGATGTGTATATCAAGAGCTTCATATATTCAACTCTTGAACATGATTTCAATATACCCAGCTTTGTTCTATGGAAGTCTTTGAACATATTGTGCCCATTTTTACTCATGTTCTCAGAATGTGTCAAAACATCTATAAAAGTGACCATAAAATTTTAATTCTGGTCCAAATCCAAGAATAGAATGGAAATCTGTGGTGTACATACATGAAATTATCAAACGATAAGTGAATATATATATATGCATATATATACACATATATACACACACATATATATGTATATATATATATATACAAATATATTATTTAAAATACCCCAAGTTGAAAAGTGTTTTAATTCATAAGTATTTGAACTTGTATTTGAATTTGATAAATGGATGTTTAGTCAGAAATATTTTTCTGGTCCACATCGTTTGACAGGTTGCAACTGTTTTTCAGAAGAGCATATGACACAGTATTTTAATCTAGGGAACTGACTGAAACCAGCAAAATCCTTAGGTATAGTTAGGAAGTTTAATAAACATGTCCCTGGGATGCCTTGTGTGACCCAGCAACCATATGGATCTCTAATGAGAGTATGTGTTCCTCCTAGCATATGGAATAGCTAGTTTGTGTGGTTGTTAGAGTTACAGCAGCTGGTGGGTAGATATTACTGTACTCACAGCTACTTATATCTTGAACCCCAATGCACAGAGAGATGCTTCCCAGGATCACAGAATGAGAAGCAAATATTCTGGTGAGATCATGATATCTTAGATCATGATTCTAATTGAGACCATAGTGTTCCATTTCAGTGTGCTTTAAAAAAAAAAAAAAAAAAGATAACATATCCACATTACAATACCCTGAAGAATTGAATAGATTTTAAGGAGCAAGGGGCTGGGAAGTAAGAAAAATATTTGACTGAAGAAAGGGAAAAGCATAAGAGAGGTGTCCTGGGGCTCAGGATGCCCTATCCTCTCTTCCTAGAAGGAAAGACTAATGTAGAATGGATGTGTTCTTATTTTTAGCTCTGAAAGTAATAATGAGCTTTAATCCTGGGTGTTTGGACTTAGGATTTTCAGGATCTATGCAATATGCACACACCCAGGGGCACTGAGCTCCAGAAGGGAAAGGCAGATCCTGACTTGGCTTTGTCCTTTAATGTCTGTATAAGTCCTAAGCCAGTTATTTACATCACTAAACCCCCATCTGTAAAGTGAAGCTTAAAGCACAAGTTATGCCTAACTTAAAGGGCTTTTGGGAGGCTCAACTGAAGAGATGCAGGGAAAGCCCTTTTAGGATGTGCTGCCACGTAGTCCAAGGGTTAAGACCATGGAATTGAACTAGTCTTTTAAATCTCTGCCTTATCACCTACTGACAGTACAGCCTTGGGCACACTATTCTAAATCTCTTGGTCTTATTCTCCCAAATCAGAAAAAGATAATGGGGGAGTGGGGAGCTCATTCTATACAGTTCATGGGATTATAATGAGGAGGAAATAGAATGTAATAGCTATGTGATGTTTAACAGAATGCTGAAAGGAAATACCCAATAAATACTTATTCTGCTATTATCTAATAGAAGCTATTATTTCATCAGCTGTAGAATCAACTCGTTTCTCATCTGGTGTGAAAAAAAAATATGTTTCATTTAGAGGAGAATAAGGGAATATTCTGTTTTAGTTTCTGTTATTGTGACTAAAAAACGATGTGAGAAGGGAAAGGATTATGTGGTATACAGATTCTGTACACAGCTGGTTATTGAAGGAAGTCATGGTGGTAATTCAAACAGGAATAGAGGCAGAGGTAATTGACCCATGCTTTCTCATATTAACCAGGTACACCAGTGGTGGAAGTCATATCATGGGCTAGAAGACCCACATCAATAACTAATTGAGAAAATGCCTTCTGGGATTACATTATAGACATTCTGCTATTCCTTACTTAAGTGACCATTTTCCAGATAATGAATTGAGTTTGTATCAAGTTGACAAGAAATTAAGCAGGAATAGGGCAGAAGAAAGGAAGGGAGGGAGGAAGGAGAGAAAGGAGAAGAGAGGAAAACTTATCTAAGGAGAAGATATCTTTTAATACCAATATTACATATATACATGTACATATATGTATACATAACTATATATATATACATATAATTTCAGTTTATCATACTATCCTAAGGTGGAGAATATTGGTAGGTGAAAATATTACTGTTTACTTTAATTATTTGTTTCCTGACACTCTAGCCAAGACTGATTTGGAACTCATTGCTTAGCCCTAAAATTTGTATGGCCTAAAATTTCTGATCCTCTTTCCACAGATTTCCAAATACTGAGAATACAAATGCTAAGATGCTTGACTAGTTGTTATTTTTTATAAATGATACAAGAATACTAATTTGAACTAGTACCTACTCAGTTATCTAATAGTCCTTAAATAATGCTGGGCATTAAAACATACACAAAACAAACAAACAAGCAAACAAACAAATGTTTCAAGTAGCACTAAAATTAGGAGTCTCCCTATATAAAATCCAGTTTAAATATTGTGGCACAATTCAAATTTTTGATAATTTCATGGAAAGTAAAGTCATTAAGAAGTTTTTGAAAAAAGGGCTCCTGGAAAAAAGGTAGCTTTTCTTCTTTTACATCTTTTTTTAATTTATTTTTTAAAGTCCTTATGTTTTAAATTTATGGTGATGTTTGCTTGTATTTGCTTGTATGTGTGTAAGTGTACTATGACTATGCCTGATGCCTGATATCGGAGGAGGCCATAAGAGGGTGTTGAACTCTATTTTACTAGAGCAAAAGATAGTTGTAGGAGGATTGAAGTTGGGTCCTTAGTGAAAGCAAAAAAATACTCTTTTTGTTTTTTTATTAATCATTCCATTTGTTTACATCTCAAATGATATCCCATTTCCCTGTTACCCCTCTACAAACACCCATCCCACAACCTCCCTCTTCCCCGCCCCCTTTAGCTTTATGAGGGTTCTTCCCCATCCACTCACCCTTTCCCGTCCCACCTCTCTAGCATCCCCCTATGCTGGGCATAAAAACAATATTCTTACACTGGGCCATCTCTCCAGATGGAAATCTGTCTGTCTGTCTATGTGTCTATCATCCTATCTATCTGTCTGTCTGTCTACATCTATCTATGCTGGGGGGGTTAGGTTGGAGTGTGCATGTGTGTGGTGTGTGTGTGTGTATGTGTGTGTGTGTGTGTGCACGCGCGCGCGCGAGCTCCTGCATGTATGTGGAGGTCAGCGAACAGCTTTCAGGATTTAGTTATCTTGCTCCCATCACTTGCGACCTAAGTGCTGATTTGAAGTGCTCAGGTTCAGTGGCAAGCACTTTTACTCACTGAGCCCTGTCACCAGCCCAAATAACTCTTAAAACTTAGGTTATCTTTCTACATTCCCTAGGAGAAGACAGCAGTTGACAAATGTTTGTAAACGGGACTTTCTGACACTCCATTTTATGAACACTGTCCCACCTTCTAAGTGTTCAGTCTTCCTGCTCTGTGGACAACTCCCCAGTGGGACTGCATTGTTGGCCCATTAACTCTGCTGAGCTTACGCTTTGTCACTGCTAAACAGCCTCAGTTCCCAATTACAGGGGAACGGCACCATTAGTTTTACCATCGTTATTTAGTCATAATGATAAGAAACAGAAAATATTGAAGAAAATTGGGGGCCAATTTGAGCTCAATAGAGCTCTCGTTTTTATGAGCATACCCATATGCAGCTGCACGGCTCAGCTCATTAACAGAAACAGAGTGTCCGATTGCTCCGAAGTCAACAACGAAATTCAATTGCTATTGAGGGAGGAGAAGCTGAGAGTGATCACCTCACCTTTCCTGTTTGTCTATCTTAACTCAAAACAGACACTGCACCCAGGGAAGTTCACAGTTAATTGTTGTTTCTGTTCTACAGGAGTAGTCAAAGCTAAGGAACACATCCTAAAAAAAAAAAAAAAGGAAGGAAGAATATAAACATTACAATAAAGTTTCAGAGCATACATCTCAGAAAAACTCATCTTTAGCCTCCAATTAGGGGGCAATTTTTCAGGTAGAATTAAAAGGAAGAAAATTAACAGCAAACTTTCTGGACATCTCAATCCTGTTACACCAACCTCACAATTCAATCTAGGAGTAGTAAAGTGCTAAGGATTTTTCCTGCTATGTTTGATTTGATTTAGGATAAAAATATGTTTGGCATTTATTTTTTTTTAAATATAAAAACCTGCTAATTTTGTTTTATGCTTATCCTACTAACCATTCTGAAGCAATTTACCAGAATATTTTATTCTGCAGTGAGTACTGCCTATCCATATGCCATATAATTATGATACGATAGTAGTAACAGTGTGTTTTGAGTTTATAATTTCCAAAGCATTTTAAATATTTCCATATGCCCCACAAATTCTCTGCCCCCTGGTGTAGACTGACCAGCTTACGCATGTTTCTAAGTGAACAAATGAAGCTAGGGAACTTGCTTGGGCAGCCTTTCCAACGTACTCATTTTCATACTGTGGTATCTATACATTATATGTCCATCACTGTATGTGGAAATCATTTTGTAGCATTATAATTATCTCTGGAATTATTTTGGCTGTTTTTTCTAATCTAGTAACTTGTTATTTGTTATTTTTCTGTCACTAACCAAGTGTTTTTGCCAATTCCATTAATCAGAACACCAGAATGTTTCCTCATGATATGCCAAGACATCTACTGGCTTCTCTTACTTTGCTCCCCAAATTATCATGTGTTGCTTCCCATGGTTTAATTTTGTAATGCATGTATCTTGAGAGTTCTGTTTGTAGGTATTTTGTCTCTAGGCTATGGGTAGCTACCTTAGCTATGGGGAACTTTGTCCACACTGCCTGAATAGAGGTATGTTTCCCAATTTCAAGGAAGAACCTTATGCACCATCCTCTGTCTGACCAGAATGGACATGACTCATCTTGGATTCTTGCTTGGAGACTCTGTCTGCTATTGCTGGTCAGCACATCAAGCAAAGGCTATTCTGAAATGTTAGTTATTTCAAATTTATATTTTAAGCTATTTTGGTCAAATATGTGATGTTTTCCTTTCTTTATTTTAAATTACTGTTTAGCTATATATAAAACTATCATCTTTGGATTTGTAAATTTATAAGAATAAGTAAAAATAAAACAACCAGTCTTCAAAGAAGACTCCAGGTTACGGAGATTATTAAGTAGTGTCCAGCATGTGCATGTAGATTTTTAATTCATATTTTTGAAATTTTGCATTTTATTTGTTATTTTTATTGTGTGTGGAAGCATATGCTATGGCATGAACGTGGAGGTCAGAGAACAGGTGTGAAATTTGTTCTCTTTCCACCACGTGCAGCCCAGGGATCCAAATCCAACTCAGGTCACCAGGCTGGAGCCATAACAGAGGAAACCATCTCTCTGGCCCTGAATTTATATATATATATATATATATATATACACATATATATATATATATATATATATGTGTATATATATATATATATATATATATATATATACATATATATATATTGTCAGCTAAGTTCTTTTGGAGAGGTGACTATTTGAGATCATTATTTATTTATACTGCTGATAGACTTGGCATGGTGGCATTGTAATTGAAGCATTGCTGAGTGGCTTTTGGTATGTTTTAGTTATATGACATGGTTGTATTTTACTTTGTTATAATTTGATTGAAAAGAAAGTAAACTATCAAAATCACTATTCATTTTGTGATAGTAAAGTCGAATAGAAACTTTGAGGCGGGAAAGACTAAAACACGAAACTACAGCTATCTTACTTTTCTCTTACAGGCAAGCACACTGTGCAATTGGTTCCATTCCCCTGAATGGTGGGAAAGATCTAGCTTCATCTAGATGGGGAAACCTTTCTATATTTATGAATTATAATAGAGTTGTTCACCTCATTGGTGCATCGTGATAAATTATTTCTGATTTTCCATCTAAGCACTGATAGCATTAAGCTTGGAAGGCAATTTCTTACATTACAAAGTGCCCCTTGGTTCATTTGTGAAACTCATTCAAAGACATGTCTTCACACAGCCATTGAGCACTCTAAACAGTTCAGAATTGTAGGTTTATACCTATGAACTTATGAACAGTGTAGAAAATTCTCTTGTGCATAATATCAGTTCATTGCCCCCTTAAGCCATGTTTCCTTTAAAGGAACTCTAGAATAAGAGCAGAAATAGTCTATGTTATGTAAGTTATGTGTTTTGATTAAGTTTGTCTGAAACAGAGATGAAATTCTAACTGTGATCATTAGAAGCATTACAAGTCCCATCCTGTCTACCAAATAATAATGTTGGGAGAAACTAAAGGAAACCTATTAAGGCACTTGGTCCTTGATGTACTTTTAGGGAATAAAATAATAATAAATTATACTGTTGTTTCTGTTGCTATGAGCTCATTTTAGTTGATGTGTTTAGATAACTCCATCATGGGATTCACAGATACAACTCTTCAAGGCTTGGGGAATTTAAACTGGAATAGAAAAACATCTTTTCTATTTGGAACATCTCAGCCTCTTCATCATAAAATTGTCAAGAATCACAGAGCTCATGAGTCCTTCAGAGTGATTTTCTCTTGTTTTGCTTCTGTTCTCATTGTGTGAGTACTCAGCATTACTCACCCTATTTCCTTTATGTAGTATCTGATAACTAGAGAACATCTCTGCGGTTTCCATCTGATGACTAGAAAGTATCTCTGTGGTTCTTATTATGTACTCAGAAGCTTCACTTATTACCTCTCATTTCATACTATGAAAACCTTTTCCAGTGAATCTGAACTCAGCGCTAAGTAGAAAACATTTCAGTATATTTCTAAAACCAGCTACTATGCCTGCTCCAACCTCTTGCCTCCAACTCTTTTATGACATGCTTCCTAATTAATGTAAGATAAATTTCTCATTAAACTACTTTCCCACTTCCTCGCTAATGAATTTATTTCAGCTTCATAGGAGTGAACACGTACCTGAGTGATCCATCTGGTATTCTGGCAAACTCCTGTCAGTCCATCCTTTATTGTAGACATCACTGTTATAAGTACTGCCAGTCATATTGTTCATTGTTTATACTTTATGCTATATATTTCAGGCATTTTCTGCATAACTTTTATTCACACAGTGAATTTAATGCTCTTTCTCTCATGACAAAATTCTACAGTGTTTTCTTTCTTTTTAATTATTGTACTTGCTCAACTTACATTCACTTTACTTTGGTTTTGGTCATTTCCTACCATTTTTATAATAGAGGAAACAAACAAAACTTAAAAGTGGCTTGCTATTGTAAGTTGCAATTCTATGTGATACTTATTATCCACATGCTTTTGTATAATAGATGAAAAAATTACAAATACACTTGGTAGGAAACAGAATTTAATCACAGCCATTGCTCTCTTCTACCAATCTTTTCCCCTACTTTACATTTCATGCCTACATCCACTGAAGACAGCTTTGAATGTCACCAATACTCTGTTATTCCATAATGAAATTTCTAGGGACAAGATATTGTGAATCAGGGAGGAAGAATAGAACTTAAATCAGTTTGAACAGGAGCAGTTTGATGTTTAGAAAAGAGGTTAGAACTAGTTTTAATTGCATGACCATGGTTGAGGTACACACTTAGTATTACTTTTGAAAAGATAATTTTAAAAAATATTTTCAAGTTCCTATTTTCTGAAAACTTGAAAATTAAAAATGTATATACAATGGGAAATAGGAGGTTAGGGGGACCCTCCAAAACACACCAGAGATTTTGGAGGTGAGAGACTCTCAGGACTCAAAGAGAGGGACTTTAGCTAAATGCCAGACAGTAGGGAGAGGGAACTTATAGAACCCACCTCCAGCAGGAAGACAGGACATCAAGTGGGGTTGCAATTCCGATATATATATATATTGCAAGACTTATATACATATAATGCGAGATTTATATATATATATATTGTAAGATATATATATATATATTGCAAGATTTATATACATATAATGCAAGATTTATATATATTGCAAGATATATATATATATTGCAAGATTTATTAAAAGTTGTCACTCTTTTGAACAAAAAATATGTCAAAATATTTACAAGATCAACATAATAGAATATATACATGTATGCATATATGTGTATGTTTGATGTGTTTTGCTTTGTTTTCTTTATATTCATTAAGAAGTCAGAAACTTTTAAAAATATTTAATTTTATTTATGTGAATGAGAGTTTATCTGCATGTATGTAAGGCATTATGTGTAAGACTTATGAATATAGAGGTCAAAAGAAAAGGGTTAGACACACTGGAACTGAAGCTATGACTGTGAGCCAACAAGTGGGTGCTGTTTAATGAATTCATCCACTGAAAGAGCAACAATGCTCTGTTGTTGTTGTTGTTATTGTTGTTGTTGTTATTACTATTATCATTATTTATAAGATTTCACCATTAAGAATTCTTTCTAGCCCTTTACAAACTACTTTTAATGATGAAACATAGGTCATCTTAATATTTGAAGGAGAACAGGTCACACTGCATATCGTTCAACCTTCAAATACAGGCATACCAGAAATTATGTACAAAATATAATTACTTCAATGCATGTCTATCTTTTAAAATTTGAAATGCAAAAATTTCAATACATTTGCAAATAAAACTAAGAAATGTATTACTAAAAAGAAAGAGGAAAATTTAAGGCAATTAATTATAAAATTTGTTTGTAAATAGGTTCACAAATGAACATCTCTACAGTTTAAATCCATATGCAATTGAAGTAAATCTCTTCTCTTTTGTAAAAATATTCAAATACACCTGACTGGACTTTAACTGTGGAACTGTGTGGTGATTAGCACTTAAAACTATTTTATTTCCCTATATAGATGTAGCACAACATCACTGTTTTTTTTCTCTTAAACATGGCATATATAATACAAGTTTATAAGCATTATAATATCATTCATGATCTATCTACAGGCTTCATAATATATGCTACTAAATTGTATTTCTAATTGTCACCTGAAGATTCTATAAAAAATACAGTTCCATAAAAGGTGTTCTATCTGTCTGTCTATCTGTTTGTCTATGATGGTTTGAATATTGTTGGCCTAGGAAGTGCACTATTAGGATGAGTGACCTTGTTTGAGGAAATATGTCACTTTGAGGGTGACCTTTATGACCCTTCTCCTAGCTGACTGGAAGACAGTATTCTGTTTCCCTTTGGAGCAAGATGTAGAACTCTCAGCTCCTCCAGTTTCATGCCTGTTTGGATGCTGTCATACATCCTCTTTTGATGAAAATGGAACAAACCTCCAAGCATCAATTAAATGTTGTCTTTATAAGAGTTGCCTTGGCCATGGTGTTTCTTGGCAGCAATTGAAACCCTAACTAAAACTCTATCTGTCTGTCTGTCTATCTATCTATCTATCTATCTATCTATCTATCTATCTATCTATCATGTCTGACTCTCTGTCTCTTTCTGTCTCTCTCTGTTTCTCTGTCTCTCTCTGTCTCTCTGTCTCTGTATCTCTCTGTCTGTCTCTGTCTCTCTGTCTCTGTTTCTATCTGTCTCTCTCTGTCTCTGTATCTTTCTCTCTCTCCTTCTCTCTCTCTCTTTCTCTCTTTCCCTCTCTCTCTCTTTCTCTCTCTCTCTCTTGCTCTTGCTCTCTCTCTCTCTCTCTTTGAGATTCTATTACTTTTTGTATGTATGAAAGTTTTGCCTAACCATATATCTGTTCACTGTAAGCATGCAGTTCCTGAAGTAGCCAGAAGGGTGCCTAATCCCCTAGGACTGGGATTGAAGATTGTTAGCTGCATTTTTAATTCTGCAAACCCAACCCAGGTTATTGGAAAGAGAAGCCTGTGTTCTGGACAGTGTAGTCATCTCTCTACCTCAGGTGCCATATCTAGAGTGGCTTCTTTCATGTTCATAACTATTACTAGAGCCTTGACCAACTTGCTTTATGCTTTAACATCTCTTCACATCTCAAAGGAGAAGTATGGTCTAAGTGGTTTGTTCTTAATTTAGTCATTACTATTGGCTATCTTTCAGCTAATGTATGATTCTGTTCTGGAGCTAGAACTTCACCAAAATATTATTTAAAATGAAGAAAACAAAACAAAATAAATGTCATGGTTTTGTGCCACTTTTTCTAAGCAATGCCCTGTTCTTGTGGATGAGAACAATCTAGAAATGCAGGAAATCAAACCAGTATAAATTCTCTGACATTAAAGAACACATTATGTAGAAGATATTATAATTTTTGTTCTGGGCAGTTCAGAAGAACATTATAACTACTGAAGGGACAGGGCATCATGCAGGATGTGACAAAGAAGCACTCTACTTGTGGATGGAGCAGCAGGTGCTGAGGAAGAAAACGAAATTATTCCTAACATAAGCAAGACATAGTAGAAATAAATGAGCCATACGAAAATAAGAGCTACTTAGAGTAAATTGCTCAAAGACCTTGAAGCCATCATAACCACACTCTCATAATCCATAAGTGGTTTTGCAATAAATCTCTGTTAATTTTATTGCAAACCAATTGTAAATCTTCAGTTAAATTCCTTTGGATGAAAATCATGTTTAGGAAGTATTTCTAGTCATTGTTTTCTGGCACAGAGGAGTGGTTCTGGGGAACTGAAACTGAGGACAGTAAACGGGTAGGGCTTACCTTCAAGTGCTCATGGGCATGTGAGGACTGTTCAGAAGAACAGCTAAAACTCATGGATGGCACTTGCCTCTTACCTCTCATTTATCTCCAGCTGTCTTTATTTATACTCTTACTACACCTGTGTTTTAATAACGCCTGCACTAGATGGAATCTGGGGCACAGTCTAAGTGGGGAATGGCCTTCATCACTTTCAGTCTTCTTTTAAAGTTTGCAATGGTGCTCAGATACTCATATGTTAAATTTCTGTCCACACCTATGAGGCAAGATGCATTCAACAACTTAATAGCTTGCAAAACATTTAGACAATTTATTCAGTGTAGAAAAAGGTATTTTGCTCACGTGATCTTTTTTTTGATATTTTCTTTATTTACATCTAAATTTCTCCATTCCCAGTTTCCCCAAAAAACAAAGAAACAAACAAAAACAACAAAAACAAACCTCTGTTGCCTCCCCCTTCCCCATGCCT
>NW_022196903.1:98598441-98690825 GCF_008632895.1 Mastomys coucha
AGCTGAGGGGTTTGCAGCCCCTTAGGAGGAACAACAATATGAGCTAACTAGTACCCTCACGTGATCTTCTTAAGCCCTTACCCTGCCTTGTTTCCTACCTCTTCACACTGCCTCCTTTTTCCACAAATTAACTTCCCTTTTATTTCATAATGAACGTATGCATGCTTGTGTATTCCACATATAAGAGGAAATATAATATTTTGGGGAATCTTGTTAATTTTGTTTTATAAAATTATGCCTAGACATCGACAACATACAACTATATAAAGAAAATTGGATATTTGTATATAATGAACCATGTCCCTAAAGGGACATGAAGGAAAATTGTACATTTTCACAGGATGGGAAAACTAAAGAAAGGGGGATCAGGGTGGGCTGTTTCATTGACCAATCATATTTGGACATATGACGTTAAATTAGAAAGACAACTTTGGCAACTAGGTCTCATCTTAGTTACCTGGTTTCAGGGTCCTTGAGTCAGCTTTTGCAGTCAAGTCCCTGCCTGGACTCTGGAATTTTAGGATTCTCAGGGAACAAAAGAGTGTGCCAGCAGCACCTAGTCAATTAAGTCGAGACAAGCAACACTTTAAGTCTTGTGTGCCTTAGTTTAGATAAAGAGATAACATCATCTTTTCTCTCTATATCCTTGACTGGTTATCAGAAAAACATAAAACATCTGAAGAAGAGGTTTAGGAGTTTGGTTCTAGGGTGTGGGAACATGAACTCACTTTTGTTCCTTCCAGTAAGGTGCAACTCGTTCCTGAGACAGCTAAACTCAGGAAACTACACAACAGACACAAGCCATTTCTTAAACCTAGAAGTATATACTTTGTGTTTCCAGAATCTATGGGGGGCTGTTTATAGAAATTCTACCTTATTCTAAATCTGTGAATACTTAAGTCATTTAGATTAAAAAGAACCAGCATTTTACTTATAACCTACACATATTTCCCACAGTCTTGAAATCACCTCTGGAAATTTGCATTATGTAACATAACAAGTCAATGCTTAGTAAATAGTTGATATGCTAATTGTTCAGGGAATAGAACAAACAAAAGATGTTTGGTATGTATTTAGTACCTACAGTTGTTTTTGGAATGCTTTCAGGAAATGATTGATTGAGTCCTTGGCTCCACAGAAACAAAGGGGCAACTTGCCCATCTAGTTATTAAGTAGGGAGCGTACCTATGAGTAGCTACCAACTTGGGCATTTTCACCCTCTGGGCTTACTTTGTTCTAACAAAATTAGCCTTTTAAAGGCTAATTTTAAAGGCATTGTATTTGTTACTCAAATACAATAAGCATTAATCTTCCTGATAGCCTTTACATGTATTCGTTTTGGAAAGAATTCTGCTGAGGACAGCATTTTAGGCAAATGCAAAAAAGTGTTTAGTGGAGATTTGCATATACTGGAAAGGGATTAAGCAGATGTCTGTACTATAGATAGCTACAGGATGAGACTACCAAGTAGCAGCCATCTCCAGAGTGGATAATAAAAAGAAGCAGTGACCAGGAAGCCCATGAAGGTACAGAAAGCATCCAATATGTTTAGTTCATCTCCTCGGTTCAACAGATAAGGAATGAGAATTTATCACAAATTTTACAGCTATCTCAATCTGATACAAGTTTCCATGTAGCAGTACCATCGTTATCTGACATGTAGGCAAAGTGTTATAGTCCCTCTGAAGTCTTGCTATGCCTTTAATCTTTATTTGAGTCTTCTGAAGAGAAAAGCTGAGAAAGGGGAAATAAAAATATAATTATAAAAAAAACTCAGCAACATCATTTTTTAATTTAATCAACTTAATGTCTACTATATTTTACATTCTTAGTAAACAAAAATGTATACAAAAGTAGAAACACAGAAAAAGAAAAAGAAAAAGAAAAAGAAAAAGGAAAAGAAAAAGGGAAGAAGAAAGGACAAAGGAGAAGTGAAAGAAAGAGGGAAAAGTGGAAAGAAAGAAGAGAAGAGAAGGCTGGGTAGAAGAATCTTTTCATTTGACAAGTTTATTAGATCCCATTATTTTTCTAGTTAGATATTGCCAGATGACATGTTAATGCATGTAAGTATATTAAGATATGCATGGATAATAATGGCTCATTGCATTCAATATACTGCTTAGTGAAAAGATTTTTTTAATTGATTTAAGTTTTATTGCATTATGATGAGAAAAGATACATGATTTCAATTTATCTGAATTTGTTAACATTTAAAAACATATTTTAAGTAAAAAGAATTAAATCACATTCTTGTTTCCCTTTTGTACCCCAATTCCTCCCAGAGACCCCCCTTCAATACCTATAATACCTTTTTTGACATACTCTTTAAAATTTATAAAATATTATAACAATAAAAATGTAAAATTTTTTATCTAAAATATCAATTTAACAGTCTTATGCAGATGTTTGTCTACAGCAGCACTGAAAATACATACGTTTTTCTCAATATAAATTTTAAATAACTCCAAACATATTAACTGTATATTTTAAAATAATACATTACTATTAGTATTTTTTAATGAACATAAATATATAGTTTTTTGTTTGTTTGTTGTTTGTTTCTTTGTTTTATATTTGTAGAGCTTAAAATCTTGGCTCTTACTATGACACAAGACCAAAATAAGAATAATTTTTAGATATTGTATTTCATTTTAACAAGGTTGTACGTCAATGACCCTCACATCACCAAAGGATTTTACCTCCATTGTAGCTAAGCTGTGAGTTGACAGTTCTGCTGAACCAAGGAATGAATTGTAGGCACTATTTTTGGATACAAACTTCCTGTTATGGTCAAAGTTAATTGACGTGAGTGAGTGACTTTATTGTCAACCCACAGAGAACAGGTTACATTCATTTATGAAATGGTGTGTGTATTAAGGTGGTCTATACATAAAGTCATTCACCAACTGTTTCAGTGAACAATGGTTCTGCTTGGAAGTTGACAGAGACATTAGGTGAGGGTAAGAATCTGGTTCATTGGCTGTGATAATTTGGAAAAGCATTCATCTCAGAGAAAGAATAACTTATGAAGTCCTCTTCTTCAAACTTGATATAATAGTTACAAACATCAAGCAAAGCATTCAGTCTCATTCTTAGTTGTTTTCTTACAAGCCACCACCCAAGTTAATTGTTTATATTTCTTTTGGCTGTATAAATACTTTTGAAATATGTAAGTTGTTCTGAAAACCATTGTATAGTATAAGAACATGAAATAAAAATACTACTAATAGAGAGGCTGAGATAGGAGAAGCATGATTTCAAGACCATTGTATGGTACCTAGCAAGATACTGTCATATACAAACAAGCAGAAAGTGTATATGGTTTGTACAATATTTCTCCAATTATCAAATTAGACAGACCATTGGATGACAGTCAACAAATTTCTAATTCCTCATATTTTTGAATTTCAATTGATTAGGATATGTTGGTAATATTAACTTTCATATTAAGATACTTAAAAAAGGAATTGTTACTTACTGTTGTTTTTGTTGTAAGAGGTGGAATTAAGTTTGTGTGGGTTTGTTGAAAGATTATTTTCTTGCTTCTTCTAAGGTGTAGTTTTGCTCCTTATGTTGGTGTTTTCCATTTATTATCCTTTGTAGTACTGGATTTGTGGAAAGATATTGTGTAAACTTAGTTTGTCTTGGAATATCTTGTTTTCTCCATCTCTGGTCATTGAGAGTTTTGTTGGGTATAGTAGCCTGGGCTGGCATTTGTGTTCTAGTAGGGTCTGTATGACATCTGCCAAGGATCTTCTAGCATTCATAGTCTCTGGTGAGAAGTCTGGTGTAATTCTGATAGGCCTGCCTTTATATGTTACTTGACCATTTTCCCTTATTACTTTTAAAATTTTTTCTTTGTTTAGTGCATTTGGTGTTTTTATTATTTTGTGACAGAAGGAATTTCTTTCCTGGTCCAGTCTATTCGGAGTTCTATAGGCTTCTTGTATGTTCATGGGCATCTCTTTCTTTAGGTTAGGGGTGTTTTCTTCTATAATTCTGTTGAAGGTATTTATTGGCCCAATCTGGTTATCTCTAGTGCCTCCTGCCCTTGCTAAATCTGACTGGAGCCTGTCCTTCCTGTGATCCTGATTGAGTTTGAACTCCTCAGAGTCAAGCTGTCTCTGTGATCCTGTGATTCTGGGATCCAGTGATCCTGAGCTTGTTAGAGCACCTGGGAGTGGAGCTTTCTCTGGGTGTTGTGGGACTGGCTGTGGAGTTTGAACCTAAGGTCTGCTCAGGACACTAGCCCAGACAGATTGGAAGCAACCTGAGACACTGGACTGGTGGAGTTCCTGTGTGCCTGTGTCCCACAGGTTCCAGCCACTCCCAGTGTTGGGACAGATGTGTCCTCCTCACCCTGTAGAAAGATTCTTATAGTTCTTTCTTTAGCGTTTGAGAAACTCATCTGTACATATAATGTGTTTTGAAAATATCTACCCCCGACTTTGCCTCCTTTTGCTCCCCAAACCATGTGACATAGATATGTTGTTCTTGGGCATATTGCCAAAGGATTGCACATCCTACCAAGGATGCTCTTATACACCCATATTTATTGCAGCTGCATTCACAATTTCTAGAGATGGAAATAGCCTAGATGTCTATTAACAGATATGATAATCATGTCCATATGCACAATGGAGTATCATTTTTTCTATAAAGGAATTCTCAGATAAATAGGTGGAGCTAGAAACAGTCATTCTGAACGAAAGCAATTGAGATGCAGAGTCTAATACTACTTGTTCGCTCTCGTGTGTGGCTGAAACTTTAAATGTACAGATACTTGTGTTAAATTGGAGTACAATAGAAAATGAAAGGAGTAGGAGTCAGCGAGGAGGTCTAAAGAGAACGAGGTGGAACATGGGTGATATAAAGGGAAAAAGGGAGTGGCAGAGTAGGAAAGGTTAGAGAAGATGGGGGATGGGAGAGCCAGGTAGTATGAGGCTTATGGAAGGAAGTACAACACTAGTGATATTTGCAAAAGCTTTATGGAAACCTTCCACTATGGAAGCTTCCTAAAATATATACAAAGACATCTATACAAAGAGTTCAATGGGAATTATTAACTAATACTGTGAGGATGCTTCTCTCAGGTACTATAGGCTATCAAATACAAAAGTCTACAGATGGAGTTTCAACATAACAAACACCCTTTCTGCCTCATTTTATAAATGCCCTATAGGTGCCTACTCGCTTTTCTTTGTAAATGATTGGGTCTTCTTGAGAAATTTGCCATACAATTTCTAATATGATTCAATGAGATCTACTGTGAAATGTTTCAAAAAGAAATTACAGAATAATTATTAGAGCATTAAGTGAAGAATAAACAAAACCAAGTTGAAGACCGTGTAAAGTATTTATGGTGAATACATATTGGGACTTTTGAAACTCAGTTTAAAAAGACACATCTTGACCTAAAGGCTATCTTTTTATTGACCTAGGAAATGGTTTTCCCCCTTTTATTTAAATATCACTACTCATTATTTTAACAACTTCATTTCTTTCATGAAAGAAAAGATGGAATGCAAAATTGGACTCAAAATTTGATTTTAAACTCTCAGGTCATATTTTTGTAACTCTAAGTTAAAGAAACAAAAGTATTGTTAGGGTTTCTGTCTAGTAATATAAATTAGTCATTAGAACATCCTGGTGCAATGATAAACTTGATAAAACTGTTTTAAGTTGATTGACGTTTGGCATTTTTTCCTATACCATCCCTCTCCAATTAGATGTTCTTCATTGTAAGAAAAGTGCCATGATACCTGTATTCATTAAACCCTATAGTGAGTGTTTCAACAAGATTCATTTTTCTAATATTTTAAATATATGTGTTATATAAGATAAAAATATGAACTTGAGAAAACATATGATGTCTTAATGACTTTATCTTGAGTGTGCTATGATATGGTGGAAGGATGGGAAAGAAATGGATGAAAGATGGACAGTCCTCATGCTAAAAACTGCCACCTGCACTGCTAGAATAGAAATGTAATCTCAAAAACCAAGACTTACAGACTTTTTTCACTTGTTTTATTTCCTTGTGACTGTTATTGCATAATTATCCGTTGATTGTACTTAACATACCATTTGACTCACTAGTAATTACCAAAGTTGGTTAGCCATTGACCACATAACTACTTGTGTTTTCCAATGTCACTATATTTAGTAGTGATCACAAAGTTGACTTTTTAATTCAAAGATTGAAATAGAAAAGCTTGATCTTTGGAAAGCCAGTGGCTGGCTATGGATACTTAGAATGGTAAAAGAAGAGAAAGGGGATGGAAAAGAAGCTATGCCTGCATAGCAGTTCAAGCCACAAAGATGAAGAGGGCAACGCTGAGGTCAATAGCAAAGAAAATGACTTAAAAGACTAGAAGAAATTACAACAGGTTTCTGTCAAGGAACGCTTGACAAAGTTAACTATGTTAATGTAAGTTTGTAATGGTGCTGACAAATTTGAACCTATTGCAACAGTTTTCATAGGATTTAAAAGGCATTAGTTAACGTGAATGATTTATTAATGAAAAGGTCAACATATCTTAATCACTATAAGTCAAGATGTTCACCATAAAGAATTACATAGTCACATAACAATTACATAATTGGATAACACTACCTGCCAACATACAACAGTACCTGCCACTAACAACTATTGAGCAATCATGTTCTAGACCCTGGATCATGAATGTAATCATTTTAACTTTGCTTGTTTGCTTGATTGTTTGTTTTGTTTGTATAGCTCTTGCTTGCATGAGACTTCTGAAGTTAACTAAGAGGTCCTGCTGCCTCGGCCTTCAGAGTCCTGATAATTTCATGCCACCATGCCAATCTTTTAATGATATGTATTTATTCATTCATTTAATTCACGTGTGAAATTACCATCAATGGAGGGTTTTGTTCTTCGGGACACTTGTCCTATTACACTGAAAATGCTGACTTATTGTTCCTGTCGTACCATACAGAGAGCATCCCTTTTGGCCCCTCACCCACCTTAACTGGTAAGATTGCGCTAAAATGTATTTATACAAGGTTCTGGAACAGCCTTCTTCTCATACATTCTTCTAGGATGATGAGTCATCCAGTGGAGGTTGCTTTTCTTGACAAAAATACTTTGACAGTTCAATCCCAGCTTGAAAACTCTGATTTTAGGCAAATGATAGCAAAGTTGATAATGTCTCTTCTGGAGTTCATGAAATATCTTCAGTTCAGAAGATTCCAATACAACAGAGCTCCTGGACTGCCTGCCGGAGGGCCCATCATAAAGAAGAAAACGGAGCTATTTTTCTTGCAACTGTGCAACAAAAGAGACCAGAGAATGGAAGCATAAAATTTTAGAGTGTGTGCTTCTGTTGCTGGTGTTGGTATTCTAAACCTTGTGACCTAACATTGTCCGGTTCCACTTATCCTTTGCAATGCTGTTTTCCACCTTTTGCCAGCTTAGGTGCTTTGCATCCTCAGTTGGATTGTGAGTCAGTTGAGGATCCCCTTACAAAAGCCCTGCTTAAGAAACGTGACTTTGAAACCTCATTTACAGTTCAGCCATGGCTGCCAAGAAATTGATGGTCAATGATTTGAACTCTTGCTAAACATCCTAATATTTTTTTCTACCTCTGAAACAAACCGACATTGAGTTTTCCCTGACAAATAACAATAAGTTTCATTTTCCCCCAAAAAACATATATGAGTTTTTGGTAATGTATATTAAGCTTTCCGAGAAGTTGAGTTTGGGTTTTCTTAAAATGTATGGATTTAGGAGAGAAAAAAAATTTTTCACCACCAATTTATTGCCATTTCTTAAACTTTCCTATAGCTGATCTAGGAGCACCTACCCAGAAGAATAAATGGGGACATTTATACATCTGCACAATGATTACTTTTATAATTTCCAGTAGGAAACAAAGAAGCTATTTATTGTTCTCTGGGATTTAAACATTTAAAAGGAACCGATTGCTATATTTATCATCGTTTACAGGAAATGCAAAGCTCTTTAAGACAGACAGTGAACAGATAGGTTCATAAAAGACTCTGCAAATTTAATAAGCTATGCTATCTTTGCTGCTTCCTATTTACTATTCATGAGAAAGGGATTTGGGTGACTTCTCTTACATTTTGTAACAGGAATTTCAAAAGAATGAATGAAGAAAACATGCCTGAGCTTCATGTTTCAAGAAAGTAAATTTTGAACTTACTTTTTCATTCTTTTGGCTCTATCTATCACAAATTCTGAAGGTGACCATACTTAAAGTTGAGACAGAAAATTGCCTATATGAATATGGGTGCACTTGCTGAAAACAATAGCTACATTTGGGGTGTAATTATGTTTCTATAATTAAACAAATATATGTGTATATATCATTAGTTATACATATATGTTACATGTTAATATACAGTATATATTTTATATAATATAATCACTAAGCACATATCTATATGTAAAATATCATTAGATATACAATATTCATAAGTTAAGATGAAGGAATGAACACCCCTTTCCTTTGGAAGGAGTGACAAACAATCCACTCACATTTATTCAATTTTCATTCACTCTCAGTGTTTTCAGTTTCCTAGTTTGGTGTCACCTTTGGAGCTAGGAGATTTCAATAAATTTATCCAAAAGAAAAATGGACACAGCATGTCAGTAAAGCTATGTTTCCAGTGCATAGAGGAAGAGCATGTTTCTTTTTTAAATACCATAGCATGCAGCATCTTTTTAAAATTCGGTTTAATGTTTATTTTTACACAGACTTGGCAGGTCTCATCCTAGAAGGTCTTCGATTTCCGTTTTTTTGCATTTAATCCACAGAATACTCCTTATTAATGTGAAATCCTGAAAGTGATTGTTGAAAAAAAATATTTTCTTAAATCAGTTTTTTTAAGAGATATCCACATTTAAAAATTAAATATTTATCTAGTTTCTCTGGGCGTATAGATTGCAGTACAATTATCTTTTACTTAACAGCTGATACCCACTTCCAAGTGAGTATATATCATAGAACATTGGGAGAACATAGAGGAGGAGAGGGACAGGAAGCTTTTGTCAGGATGTATTATATAAGAGAAGAAGGAAGAAAAATAAAATTTCAACTTTTTTCATTTGATGTGTATGGCTGTTTTGCTTGCCTGTTTGTCTGTGTACCCCTGTGTGTCTGGTGCCAGAAAAGGACATCACGTCACCAGGAACTTGAGTTGAAGACAGTTGTGAACCATCATGTGGGCACTGGGAATTAGTTGTACCCAGATTCTCTGTTAGAGTATCCAGTGTTCTTGAACACTGAGCCATCTCTCTGGTTCCAGATTCCCATGCCTTTTAATGCCTGCAATTATTACAATCTCTTAGATTAATCATGGAATAATATCACAAAGAGCAAATCAGTTGCCACTTTACATGATTCTGAAATTGACTGATGAAATTATACACAGTAAAATGAGGATCATAAGCCGGGCGTGGTGGCGCACGCCTTTAATCCCAGCACTTAGGAGGCAGAGGCAGGTGGATTTCTGAGTTCGAGGCCAGCCTGGTCTACAGGGTGAGCTCCAGGACAGCCAGGGCTATACAGAGAAACCCTGTCTCGAAAAACCAAAAAAAAAAAAAAAAAAAAAAAAAAAAAAAAAAAAAAAAAAAAAAAAAATGAGGATCATAGTATAAATCTTTACAATTGGCTTTCTGATGTGTCAGTCAAAGTCTTTATAGCTTTTGGGTTATAAGGTAGCATCTGATTAACATTAAAATAATATCTGAAGCTTTACTCTTTGTCATTTACATATAAATATTGATTTATACTGAACATGAAATTGACCAAATTGATACAAATAGACACACACACAAACACACACACACACACACAAAGCTTTTAATTTAAAATACATGTCGGTGTCATTAAGCACTTTTTATTTTAAAAGAGAGCAAGCCATCATAATCTTTAAAGTTTAGAAAGCAATTTTAATGTGGTAACCAAAATTAGGTCATGATTCCTATTTATTGTAATGGGTTACACATGGCTGGAGCTTCAGATCATGTTCTGAAAATTTGCCCCTTCCTGGTAGGACAAAGGAGACAATGTCTGATTACCATAATCACCAGCTCTTTAACCTAATTATTTCAGTTTTGTTTATGTGGCACTTTTATTGATTGGGCTGTTTTAGGAGAATAGGACTTCTGCAAATGGAAAGTGGGAGGCCTCCTGGGTATCTGTCCTCATCTCAAACCTATCAGTCACTGCAGGACTAGGCACATCCTCTCTTGGTGAAGCCAGATAACAGGCCCCAGTTAGAGGAATGAGATCCACAGGCAGCAAATCCAGGGGAAACATCCTGCTCCAGTTGTTGGGGGACTTTCCTGAATCCAAGGTGCACATTTGCTACATATGTATGAGGGTGCTGGGGGAAAGGCTTAGGTCTGGTTCATGCTTGATCTTTAGCTTGTGGTTTCATCTCTGTGTCTTGTTTACACAATGAAATACTACTAGCTATTAAAACCAAGGATATCATTAATTTTGCAGGTAAGTGAATGGAACTAGAAGATATCCTGAGTGATTTAACACAGACCCCAAAAGACATGCACGATATGCACTAAAATATAAGTGGATATTAGCCATCAAGCCGAGGATAACCGTGTTGCAGTCCATAAACAAAAGATCCCAGATCAGGTGTAAGGAGCAGAGGGGAAGAGAAAGAGAATAGCTATCAGCCGTGGGCATGGAGATGAGAGACCTGGCATGGGGGAAGTCCCAGGGTGGTTATGGAAGTGACTGTAGCTAAAACTCCTAGTGGTGGAGGATATGGATCCTAAAGTGGCCACTTCCTATAACAAAACAGGATTTCCAGTAGTGGGATAAGGACAGCAATCCACCCACAAAACCTTCCACCTAAAATGTGTCCTGCCTACAAGGTATGCAGGGAAAAAGATAGAACAGAGATGAAAGGAATGGCCAACAATTGAATGTCCCATTTTGAGACCCATCTCATGGGCAAGAACCAATCCCTTACACTATAAACGATATGTTGTTGTGCTTGCAAACATGACCCTAGCATAACTATCTATGAGAGACTCCACCCAATAGCTAACAGAAACGGACGCAGATACTCAAAGTCAATCATTAGATAGAACTCCAAGAATCATATGGAAGAGTTGGGGGAATAATTGAGGGACCCAAAGTTGATAGGGACTCCAATGTTTTGAGACCAAAAGTATCAACTAACCTGGACTCTTGAGGGTCATTTTTTTTCCAAACAATGTATCACAGAGTTTACCTGAGAATGTTAGTTTACTGATTCTAATCCCCATTAACTCCAGAACAAAATTGCAGTCATATTTTATTATTAAAAAATGGTTCATTCACACAATAATGAGGTTCAAAATAAAAACAAATCTTAAAACAGCATCCTCAGCTTTATTTAAATTGTAGTCATAAAAATGGACTACCTGTCTATTTTGAGTTTTGCTAGAGTTGTCAATAATAATTTTATTGAGAGAGGAGAACACAATGTTAAATGCGAATGAGTTTGTACACAAGCAACAAGTGCAATTCCTTTTGAAAAATCTGTGGTTACATATGTAACAGGTAGGCAGCTCAGTCTTTGAGGCTACCCTGTCTGGCCTCAGTTAAAGGGGAATGCACCTAATCTGGCAGAGACTTGATGTTCAGGGTAAGAGGATATAGGGTCCCTCCCTCACAGAGGAGAAGGAGAGGGGTCTAGGGGAAGGGACTTGTTGAGGGGAGCAACCTAGAAAGGGAGAAGAGTTTGGGCTGTAAATAAAAATATTAATAATTTAAGAAAAGCTGTGGTTAACAGGAAATCTTTTCTCAAAACAGGACTGACACACAGTTTATAAGCATACCCTCTAATCACATACGTTTCTCATTATCAGCTACACTGATGGAACATGAGCCTGACTGCTTGAATACCATGAGCTTATTGAAGACTTTTCAAAGTCCTACCATTTCTGACCAAATGAAATGTTTCATCCTTTGTCAAAATGCTGCAAGATCAATGATATAATCAAATGTAGTGAAAATCAATACAAAGCATTTCCTGTGGTATAGTAATAATAATATGGACTTCATGTGGAAGCCATTGTTAGGAAAGCTGTGTCAGCATAGCTGTAAGTTATTCTTTACAAGACAGTTGGGGCTTGTCAAGATGTAGATATTCAGCTGTTTCTATGTTCGAAAATCTTCCTTTCCATAGGTAATGGTAAAGAATTAATAGAGGAAGCCTTAATTGTAACCCTGCTTCTAAATATCAAATATGAATGATTCAGTGTGACAGAGCAAAACATAAATGAGGGTTATAGAGAAATAATAATTTGTATCAGTACAGAAGATATATTTTATTCTGATAATCAAAGTCAGGCATTCTGTACACTCCTTAAAGGATCTATCTATTGGATAATTCATTTGTCTTAGTCTGTTGCTGTTTCTGCAGTACGCCACATACAACTGGATGCTTTATAAAACATGTGAGTCTATTTAGGATATTGTTGTGGAAAGTGGGAAATGTATGAGGTTTCTTCTAATATTGATCCCTGAAGAATATGGAATCTATCTTCTGTGACAGGGCAAAGGTCAAGAGAAATCAAAATTGCAAGAGAAAATTCAATTCACTTTAAAATATTCAGTCATGTATGCACATATATACATACATGCATATATGTGTCTGTTCATATGAATATATGTACCTGGGAGGATGAAGGATACATATAAACACATACGTTTATGTATGTATAGGACACAGATCAAAATTAGATGACATTCCTCATTGTTCACCTATATATTCAGAGTCACATTGGCCTAGAATTCACCAAGTTGGCTCTACTAGCTGGCCATGAAAGTCTCAGGTACCCATCTGCATATGTCTCCCAAGTACTAGGATTATATGCCATGTCTATCTTTTTTTTTTTTTAAATTTAGTTTTGGGAGATCAAACTCAAGTCCTGCCTGTTTCATAGGAAAGTCTTTTACTGATAAAGCTATCCCTCCATTTTCTAAATTCACTTTTGTAAAACCATTCTTGAAATAACTAACCCATTCCCAAGATAATAATATATTGGCATGAATCCATTAATACAGTCAGAACCCTTCTGTTCTAACCATGTCTGAGTAATCCACACTTCCCAATACTGTGAGGTTAAGGAAGAAGGCAGAGAGACAAGGACAAACTAAAGTAAGAACCAGTTGAAATCTTTTCTAACAACCTTGTAACCACTTGCTATAATCCATTGGAGAGAAATATTTAATCCAAGAAGACATTGTATACGTAATGTCAAATGTCTCTCTCGGGTATCCCCTCCAAAACAAGTGCTGTTGCTTCTGTTTCAGAAGCCCTTTGGCTATTAAGGGGTATCTTACTTTGGATTTCCTTGTTGTGGACACAATGACCAAAGCAACTCTCAATTGTGCCTGGCTTATAGGTTCAGAGATTCAGTTCATTGTCATCACCACAAGAAGGCCAGCAGCATCCAGGCAGGCATGGCACTGGAGGAGCTGAGAGTTCTACACCTTCATCTGAAGGAAGCCAGGAGCAGACTGTCCTCAGGCAGACAGGATGAGGGTCTCAAAACCCACCCCCTGGTGAAACACTTCTAACAAGGCCACGCTTCCTTCAACAAGGCCATGCCTCCTAATAGTGCCATTCCCTGGGCCAAGCATATTCAAACCACCACTAGGTGAAAGAATTGCTTTCCTTCTGTGGAGCATAAAAATTCATGTAGAGTTTGTCATCATCCTTGAGGAGGTATACTGAGGTGCTTGGGTCCAAGTTGTTTCTTTATCTCTTTCTTTCTCCTGCCTCCCTTCCTTATCCTTTCCCTCTAATCCCTTTATATCTCCTTGAGTTTCTCTTTTTCCTTTAGAGAGATAATAGTGTTAAGGAAATCCCATTTCTCATTTATTTCCTTATTGTAATTTAAAGTAATGCTACACTGAATGAAAAAAAAAAAACATAGAAATCTTTTAATATTCCCCCAGGAAGTGTTTACATTTCAGAAGAAATGTTGTACTTCTCAGAGCTTATTTAGTTTCTGTTTAATTTGTACAGGGATAAAACAAGTTTCAAGAGTGTCACTGGGACAATTATGTGAACATCTAGAAAACAAAGCAAAAATCTTAGCTACCACAGAAGGGAGAATGGATTTTACATTGAATTTGTACAAAGAAAAAGAAATCTCCTTCTTAAGTAGGATTGCCACATTATGTTCAAACCAAGGAACACAACAATATAAGGTTGTATTCATTTGGTTCTGAGGACAAATTTTTAAATGGTATGACAGAATCTTTTCTACTACTTTAGAATTATCTGAGAAGGGGTTTGAATTTGAAAAAGAAAGGATCGATGGTAAGAGTTGAGATATTTTAAATCATAGGATAGAGTCTAGAAGATGCATAAATCATCTCTAGAGGATTTCCAATACAGCTCATGTATGTCAGCGCCTTTACAAAACAAAAGCCCAGTTATAACACAAGTTTTGGGTAAATTATTGATAGGTAACACATTATTCTATAGATATAGAGATAGACCAGAATTAGTGGAGATTCTTAAAAGAACAATTAACTATGTGCACATATGCTTTCATTCTTTTGATATAAATAACAAAACACATATAAAGTTACTACTAGCTGAAGCTATTTCAATATAGTTTGCATAGATTTTGCATACATTTATATATACATCTCAATCACAAATACCTAGTGATGTTTAGCCATTATACTCTACCTGTTTTACAAAACTATGGAAGTTGGTTCAAGACTGTGTGTTTGTGTTTGTGTGCTTGTGTGTGTGTGTGTGTGTGTGTGTGTGTGTGTGTGTGTGTGTTACTACCAGAGGGGGAAAGATGAAATACGGGAGCCAGGTCTTCTAATTTTGAGTCAATTCTGTTTCCTCTGAAACACACTATTGCTTTCAATTTTGTTTTATTTTGACATCTGGATGGATGAATGAATCTAGGGTCAACTGAAGTACTTTTCATTTAAAGAACAGTGAGTATGGATGAATGTTGACAAAAAGCTCCCAACATTTTCTGATTCTTGTGGCAGATACGTACACTCATGATTATTTCAAGCTCAGTTTCTGCTCATCCTGATATTTGCACTTTACTTGGCATTCACTCTCTCACTGTGGCTCTGTCATAATTATTACCCAACAATACTTGTTCCTTCAAATTCATGAAGATCCTAAACAGTGACAATCATAAAATTATATGATAAATACTAACTACTAATTCTTAATGTACTCTAGGTAGTAGTGACTGACTGTTTCCATACATAGATTCAAGGTTCTAAATTATCTCTCTCCTCCAAATAAGCCTCCTCTCTCCCACCTTCTGCAGGTCTCAGTTCTACTTTCCTTTATTTGCAGAAACATCTTTATTCCCCACATAAAACTCAGTTCATCTAGTCATTGACCCAAACTCTCTTTTTCAAATATACCATGTTAACACTTAGTCTGATGTCTCATTTCATCACTGACTTTCTTAATCAGGAGTACTTTCTCTCTGGAAGTAAAATTTAGAATATCATCTTCCAGCTCAAATCTAGTTGGATACTCCACCTAAAATCTTCAAAATTTAACATATGTCACAAAATGACTTTTCTCCTCATGACTTCACATTTACTTCTCACTAACAGGTAGATATTGAGTTGGTAATAAAAGATTACATTCAGATTGCTAGCTGGTCTGCTCCCGTGAAAATACCATATCCTGTGTCAACCTAGAGGATTCACCGCACTCAGAGCAGTTCATAAGAACCCCCCATCCCAAGTCCCAGAGCTGCTGGCTGGCTGGGAGTACTGTGGACTAGGGACCCATCATCCACCAAAGCCCCTGCTCCCTGAATACCACTCCCCTTTTGGCCCTTCTGGCCAGGTCCTTTGCTGGGGCAGACTGGTAGCTGGCCTGCTCCAGTGAAGACACAATATCCTGAGCCATTCTAGAGGATCCGCTATACTCTGAGCATTGGACAACATACCCTGAGCCATCCCAGAAGATCCTCAGCACTCAGAGTAGTCGGACAGCTGACACCACAGCCTGAGGCATCCCAGGAGATCTGCAGCACACAGGGCAACTGGGCAACTGATCACCAGCTTGTCTGCTCCCCTGAAGACACCACAGCTTGAAGGCATCCCAGGAGCTCCTCTATACACAGGGAAACTGGGCAACAGACACCACAGTCTGAAGACTTCCCAGGAACTTTGTGGCATGCAGGGTAACTGGCATGACAGACTGAAAGCCTCCTGGGAGTTCTGCTTTACACAGGGAAGCAGAATCCATAGTCTGTGGGGCCCTTTTTCACACAGGACAACAACTTGACTGCTCCTCTGTAGACCCAAAAGTTTGAAGGCTTCCCAGATGATCTACTGCAGCCAGGGCAACAGATCAGCAGCTTCTCTGCCTCTCTGAAGAGTTCCCCAGTTGGAAGGTCCCACCCCACAAGAGGTCTCCTACAGTCAAGGCTGCAGGCCTACCAGGAGACATGAAGCAACCCGGGGACAAAAGAGGCAGACTCCAGACAGAGTCGCTCAGACCAGAAAACACCAGAGATAACCAGATGGGAGAGGCAAGCTCAAGACCATAAGCAACAGAAGACAATACACACAGACATCATCAGAATCCAGTTCTCCCAACAGCAAGTTCTGAATACACCAACACATCTGGAAATCAGGAAGCTGACCTAAAAGCCTATCTCATGAAGATAATAGAGTCCTTTAAGAAGGATATTAAAACTCAGTGAAAGAAATACAAGAAAACACAACTAAATAGGTAGAAGCCCTTAAAAAGGAAACAAATAAATCTCTTAAAGGAATAAAGGAGAGTACAATCAAAAAGGTGAAGGAATTGAATAAAACAGTGCAAGACCTAAAAGTGAAAGCAGAAACAATAAAGAAAACACAAATGGAGGCAAATCTAACCTAGGTAAGATATCAGGAATTACAGATGAAAGTATCACCAACAGAGTTCAAGAGATAGAAGATAGAATCTCAGATATAGAAGGTAAAATAGAAGAGATTGACAGAACTGTCAAAGAAAATTGAAAACGTAAGAAACTCCTAACCCAAAGCATCCAGAAAATTTAGGATACAATGAAAAGACCAAATCTAAGAATAATCAGAATAGAGGAAAATGAAGATTCCCAGCTCAAAGGACTTGAAAATGTCTTCAAGAAAATCATAGAAGAAAACTTTCCCAACCTAAAAAGACCATATAGGTACAAGAAGCCTATACAACACCAAATAAATGGGACCAGAAAAGAAAATCCTCTCGTCACATAATAATCAAAACACTAGACACACAGAGCAAAGAAAGAATATTAAAAGCTGCAATGGAAAGTGGCCAAGTAACATATAAAAGTAGACATATCAGAATTACACTAGACTTCTCAACAGAGAGTATGAAAGCTAGAATGGCCTGGTCAGAGGTCAAGCAGACTCTAAGAGAACACAGGTGCCAGCCTAAGCTACTATAACCAGCAAAACTACCAATCAACATACATGAAGAAAACAAAATATTCCAGGACAAATTCAAACAGAGTTTTCCACCCTACTGAACATTTCACACTGAAACAAAAGAATGTACCTTCTTCTCACCACCTCATGGTACCTTGTCCAAAATCCACCTTATAATTGGTCACAAAACAACCCTTAACCTATACAAGAAGAATGAAATAGTCTCATGCATCCTAGCAGATAACCATGGCCTAAGGCTGGTCTTCAATAACAGCAAAAACAGCAGAAAGCTCACAGACAAGTCAAAACTGAACAAGTCTCTACTCAATGATAACTTTGTCAGTGAAATAATAAAGAAAGAAATTAAATATTCCTTGAAATTTAATGAAAAATGCTGATACATCATACCTAAACATATGAAACACAATGAAAGCAGTGCTAAGAGAAAAACTCATAGCACTAAGTGCCCTGGTAAAAAAAACTTTAGAGATGCTACCCTAACAACTTAACAGCACACCTGCAACTCTAGAACAAAAATAAGCAAACTCACCCAAGAGAAGAAGGCAGGAAATAGTCAAACTCAGGGTTGAAATCAACCAAATAGAAACAAAGAGAACAAGACAAAGAATCAACAAGATCAAGTTGGTCCTTTGAGAGTATCATCAAAATAGATAAACACCTAGCCATACTAACTAAAGGGCCCAGAGGCAGTATTCAAATGAAAAAAATCAGAAATGAAAAGGGAGACATAACATCAGAAAGGGAGAAAATTAAAAAAATCATCAGATCCCACTATAAAAGCCTATGCTCAACAAAACTGGAATATCTAAATGAAATGGATGGTTTTCTAGACATATAGCACATACCAAAGTTAAATCAAGATCAGATAAACTATCTAAACAGGCCCATATTGCACAAGGCGATAGAAGAAGTCATTCAGAACCTTCCAATCAAAAAAAGCCAAGGACTAGATGGATTTAGTGTAAAATTCTATCAGATCTTCAAAGAAGACTTGATACCAATATTTGTCATACTATTCCATAAAATAGAAACAGAAGAAAAACTACCTAACTCATTCTATGAATTCACAATTACTCTGATACCTAAACCACATAAGGATTCAACCCAAAAAGAAAACTTCAAATCAATCTTGTTTATGAATATATATACAAAAATACTCAATAAAATTCTTGCAAACCGAATCCAAGAACACATCAAAACCATCATTCACCATGATCAAGTAGGCTTCATCCCAGGGATGTAAGGTTGGTTCAATATACGAAAAAAAAATCACATGATCATCTCCTTAGGTGCAGAAAAAGCATTTGATAAAATACAAAATACCTTCTTGTTAAAATTATTCAAGAGATCAGGAATTCAAGGCCCTTACCTAAGCATAATAAAAGCAATTTATGGCAAACCAACAGCCAATATTAAATTAAATGGAGACATACTTGAAGCAATCCTACTAAAACCTAGAACAAAACAAGGATGCCTACTCTCCCTATATCTATTTAAGATAGAACTGGAAGTGCTAGCTATAACAAAAAGAAAACAAAAAAAAAGATCAAGGGAATACAAATTGAAAAAAATAAATGAATAAAATCATCCCCATTTGCAGATGACATCATAGTATACATAAGGGACCCCCAAAATTCTATCAGATAACTTCTCCAGCTGGTAAACAACTTCAGCAAAGTGGCCAGATATAAGACTAACTCAAATAAATCAGTAGTCTTCCTTTATACAAATGATAAACAGGCTGAGAAAGAAATTAGGAAAACAACTTCCTTCACAATAGCTACAAATAATATAAAATCTCTTGGAGTAACTCTAACCAAACAAGTGAAAGACCTGGATAACAATAACATCAAGTCTCTTAAGAAAGAAATCTAAGAAAGAAGATCTCAGAAAATGGAAGGATCGTCAATGCTCATACTGGACAGAATTAACATAGTAAAAATTGCCATCCTATCAAAGGCAATCTACAGGTTCAATGCTATCTCCATCAAATCCCAATATGATTCTTCAAAGACATGGCAAAAACAATCCTCAAATTCATACGGAAAGATGAAAAAATAAAAACAGAATAGTGAAAACAATTCTTAGCAATATTAGAATGGCTGGGAGAATCACCATCCCTAATCCCAAGCTTTACTACAGAGCAATAGTAATAAAAAGTGCATGGTACTGGTACAGAGACAGACATGTTGGTCAATGGAATAAAATTGAAGATACAGAAATAAAAGTACACACTTACAGATACTTGATCTTTGACAAAGATGCCAAAAATATACAATGGAAAAAAGAAAGCATCTTCAATAAATGATACTAGTATAACTGGCACTCTATATGTAGAAAAATGAAAATAGACCCATATTTGTCACCTTGCACAAAGCTCAAATTCAAGTGGATCAAGGACTTCAACATGAAATCAGATACACTGAATCTAATAGAAGATAAAGTCGAAACGAGCCTTGAACTCATTTGCATAGGGGGGAATTTCCTACACAGAACTACAATGGCTCATGCTCTAAAATCAAGAATTGATAAATGGGACCTCATGAAACTAAAAAGCTTCTATAAGGCAAAGGACAAAAGTCAATAAGATAAATCTGCAAACTACAGGTTGGGAAATAACATCTTCACTAAGCCCACATCCAATAGAGGGCTAATATCCAAAATAGCTAAAGAACTCAAGAAGCTAACCACCAAAAAACCAAACAACCAAATCAAAAGAATGGGGTGTAGAACTAAACCAAGAATTCACAACAGAGGAATCTCTAATGGCTGAGAACCACCTGAAGAAATGTTCAAAGTCCTTAGTGATCAGAGAAATGCAAATCAAAAAGATACTGAGATTCTGCCTTAAACCAATCAGAATGGCTAAGAGCAAATCCTTAGGTGACAACACATGTTAGAGAGGATGTAGAGAAAGAGGAACATTCCTATGTTGCTGGTGGGATTGCAAACTGGTACAACCACTCTGGAAATCAATCTGGAAGTTTCTCAGAAAACTGGAAATAGATCTACCTGAAGAACCAGCAATATCACTCTTGGGAATATGCCCAAAAGATGCCCTACCATGCCACAGGGGCACTCTTTTGACTATGTTCATAGTGGCCTTATTTGTGATAGCCAGAAACTGGAAACAACTCATATATTCCACTACAGAAGAATGGATACAGAAAGTGTGGTTCATTTACACAATGGAATACTACTCAGCTATTAAGAACGAGCACATCCTGAGTTTTGAAGGCAAATCAATGGAACTAGAAAATAACATCCTGAGTGATGTAACTCAGGACCAAAAAGACATGCATGGTATGTACTTACTAGTAAGAGGATATTAGAAAAAAAAAAGAAAGAAAGAAAGGAAGAAAAGAAAGTACAGAATATCCAAGGTAGGGTCCATAGAACTCTAAAAGGTGAGCAAGCTGAAGGGCTCAAGTGAGGACTCCTCAGTCCCACTTAGGAGGGAGAAGTGGAGATGAAGGGAGGGACCTTGGAAGGAAAGTGGACAGAGATGGGGGAGGAGAAAGGAACTTGATCTGGTATTGGATAAGGTAAAAGGACTGAAATATCCGAGGATCAGCAGAAAGAAAGGAAACAGGTAACCTCTGGAGGTAGAAAGTTGGGAGGAACCCTCCAGAATGCACCAGAGACCTGGGAGGTGAGAGACTTTCAGGACTCAAAGGGAGGGACTTAAGATGAAACATCCGACAGAAGTGAGAGGTAACTTAGAGAGCCCAGCTCCAGCAGGAAAACACAACATCAAGTGAGGAATGGGGTTGCCATTCCACAGTCAATTCTCTGACCCATACTTGTTCCTGTCTGAAAGAACTGCAGGGGTGGAAATGGAGAGGAGCCTGCAGAAATGAAGGTCCAACAACAGGCCCAAAGTGGGATCCAGCTCAAGTGGAAGTCCTAAGACCTGACACTATTACTGAGGCTATGGAGGTGCTCAAAAAAAAGGGGGACCTAGCATGACTGCACCGCAGAAGACCTAACAAGAAGCTCAAAGAGTCAGATGCAGATATTTGCACCCAACCAATAGACAGAAGCTGCTGAACCCTGTGGTTGAATTAGGGAAAAGCTGGAAGAAGTTGAGGAGGAAGACCAGGAGTCTCAATTAACCTGCACCCCTGAGATCTCTCAAACACTGGACCACCAACCAGGCAGCACGTACCAGCAGATAAGAGGCCCCCAACACATAGACAGCAGAGGACTGCTGGGTCTGATTTCAGTCAGAGAAGATGCACCTAATCCTCAAGAGACTGGATGCCGCAGGGAGTTTAGAGGCCTAGTTTAGTGGGAGGTGGCATGTGGGGATTGTGCTCATCCTTGTGGAGTCAGGGGTTTGGGAGGAGGTATGGAATGTGGAACAATTGGACGGTGGACTAAGGGGATGGTGCATAATAAAATCTGTATTGTAAAAAAATAAAATAAAAATAATAAAAATCAATAAATAAACAAAAATTATAAGCACACACAAAACAAACAAACAAAAAGTTATTAGTTTTTTTTTCCTCATGTTTTGGTCTCAGTTCTGAGTTGTAATCTAATATTTAAGCTGTTAAACTCCCTGAGAGAAGTACCATTTTCTTTTTATTTCTTCTGAAGTTTAAATAAGATATTGCTATGTTGCGTCCTACCTAAGATCTGTGCCATATCTTGGATGCCCCGGGGTTTACTACAGTTTCTTAGTTTTTAACTTTTCATGGACTCCCTGGAGTTTACAGTCTTTTCCCTTTGATCTTCCCTTTTAAGTACTTTAATGATGACAAGAGACCTTAGTATAGCAAATTAATATTAGCGAATGCACACTTACACAAAACAACAACAAAACAGATGGCTCAAATGGTATTCAGCTTAAAATATGAGTCGTGAGTCATCCACTGAGAATGTAAAAATACACTTTCTGAGGGGGGACATTTGACAATTTTCTTTACTTTTTTAAATTTATGCAAATAGGTAAACAGGTATTCTTCCTTTGGGATTCAATATATGAGTTTACTTTAACAACTATACATAGTTAAAGCCACAGGTTGTTAAATTAGCCAACTCTATGATACACTAGAAATAAGCTAAACCTTTATATGTTTATATGGGGGATATATATTCTATAACATAGTACATATGCATGAAATTATTTTTATTTTTATGTTCTTTATAGTTTTAGTGACAAAGTTTCATTCAGTGGCCCTGGCTGGCCTTGACATTTCTAGGTTGCTCAGGTAAGTCTTGAATTTACATTTTCCCATATCTGCCTCTGACATTCTAGGATTATAGGCATGTACCATGTTTAGCTTATGAAATGAATTATTATTTAGCACAATTTTGATTGAATTATTTTAATGGGTCTCCCAATCATATTAATATAACATTGTAGGAGCCGTGATTTCTGATTAACTTTAGCAATGAATGTAGACCAGTGTACATCTGATAATAACCAAGTTATTAATGGTTATAAGAAAAATACATGGTAGATGAAGAACTCTTGGGTATCTGTTAAGTCATTCCCATTATATACTAGAATGTTTCTTATGAGCTCACACTTAACACAATTGGTAACTCCAGAACAATGGAGTCTTACTAGCCAATAAACAGAGCAAACAGAAGCTATCATTATATTAAAAGCCTTAGAAACAAACTTTTATCGATGAATAATGTTTTCTTTATATATGTATGTTCTATTGTTTCATATGTATTATTTTTCAACTCTGTATCTTAAAGGTTTAACTTTTATATATTTTTCCTCTTTCTTTTGACTTATATGGTCATTTGATTTCCTATTATTAAGATTTATTATTTATTTTACGTGTATGAGTACACTGTAGCTGTCTTCAGACACACCATAAGAGGGCATCAGATTCCATTATAGATGGTTGTGAGCCACCATTTGGTTGCTGGGAATTGAACTCAAAACCTCTGAAAGAGAAGTTAGTGCTCTTATCCACTGAGCCATCTCTCCAGTCCTTGGTTTCCTTTCTTAAAGGAAATAAACAATTGGTTTCCTTTCTTAAAGGATTAAATAAACCAAAATTCAAGTGACAGAATTTCAGCCACTGTTACTGTCATTTCTAAACATTGTATCTAGCTTAGAAAAAGTTGAAAATGATTCAAAACTGCTCTACAAAAAATACACAATTACAAGGAAACATGTACCGAATTAATATAATACAGTTCCTATACTGTAAAAGATTAAAGCAACTTCAGAAGAAATACTTGGTAACCCAAATGTTATATAATATTTTCAGTAGCAATGTAAAATTATTCTCAATCTCGACAGAGAAAAAGAAAGCCATGCTGTACACATCATAGTAGATTCCACACAGTGTAGAGTAATTTAAATATGGGTATTGATGATCATGAGTAACCAAGCAAATTCACTGTATGTTATGTGTAGGCCTAATTGTGTAACTAATCCTAGAAAATAGACAGCAAAGTATTGCAGAGGTTTTCTACAGATTAAAGATTAGTTTAAAATTTTTACTTTTTTGTTATAATTTCACTTCTTATTAAGATATAAACTTAATTTATTAAAGAGAAATTCACTTAAAAGTATGTACAAGCCTTAAGCCAACACCACATAATTGACAAGACATCTCTCTGGATATTCATCTTCCATTTATATGCTCTGTTTTATTTGAGATGCAATGATACAAAATATTCTTATTCTGGATTATTTAATTAGTATAAGAAAATGTATAACTTTGGTAGCTCATGACATACAAAATTACTGCATACCTTAACTGCACTCATATAAACCTTTTAAAGCAATATATTCCTCAAAAAAGTATTGTTTAAGGTAATAAAACAGATAAATCAAAACAGGCAGACATCTGAAGACAGTAACACTCAGGTATGCTGAAACGAAATGGGGACATTTGGTTGTGTTTTCGTTTGCTCGTGTTGCCTCATCATGCTCTTGTGGCCTATTTTTGTCAAAATTTTATAGAATCAAAACACTGGATTGCAAGAAAATTGGGAGGTTAAACATAAGTTAGAATTCTCACTGTGATCGCAATGGAATAAAAGTTGGCTTATGCACTTGCAGTAGAATTGTGTCTATTTTATATTGATGATCACTTATATGAAGTGTCACATTGATTCCTGAGAGAAATTGAAAACTGTGATCAACGGTTGATATTTTTACAAAGTTATCCTTAATACCTAAGTATAGAAGCATCTTTAAAATCAGATTTTATGGTCGGGCGGTGGTGGAGCACGCCTTTAATCCCAGCACTTGAGAGGCAGAGGCAAGCAGATTTCTAAGTTTGAGGCCAGCATGGTCTACAGTGTGAGTTCTAGGACAGCCAGGGCTATACAGATAAACCTTGTCTCAAAAAAAAAAAAAAAAATCAGATTTTACAGAATTTCTGTGAGTAGAAAATATATAATATATGTAGTAATTTTTTTTCCTATTTTTTCATCTACAAAGTCTCATGATTATCACATAAGTCCTACAAATATCAGATAATCAGCTGTGATATGTTATGAGTTTAGATGATGGGGCTCAAAGCACTTGCCAGACTATTTGGTTCTAGAAATATCATTCAAGCTGTCAGAATCTGGGGATTTGGGAGATATATTTGGTATTTATCGATTGATTAGTTAGTTCATTCATTTTCACAACATCCCTCTTTTGCCTCCAAGGGATCACAAGAACAATATGAGACTTGCCTTTAAATCCTGTCCCCATTTCCACACAATCTTTGTACTGTTTCCCTTCAATAAGAATTCACTGCACACCTCACAACTTTCTAATGAGCAGACATATGACTGGCATAGCCCTATATTACATGAATGTGTTTAACAACCCTGTTAGATTTTGTTTTTCTCTTCTGGAATAAATATAATCTTATGAATAAATACACTTTAGCTTCATCTGAAGGAGTGACGGGATGTAAACACAGTGGATATTGCTACTATTACTACTATTACTACAACTACTACTACTACTACTAACAATAATAATAATAATAACAATAATAATAATAATAATAATAATAATAATAAATACTTTGTGCCAAGTTTGTCCCTAGATTTGATTTCAGGAGTATTGCTATTGAAATAAAACCAAAACAGTTAAAGTTCCAATGTCTAAGAATTCAGTATATGACCATTAATTAGAAATCTTGTGGATATAACCCATTATAATGTAGAGGAGTAATTTATTGTGATAACCTTATTCCATAGTCACAGGCAAATTGGACGCTACAGTTAACCAACCAACGCTAGCAAGACAAGAAAAGGATTACCTCTCTAGGGGCTGTGAAGGAATGATCCTTTTGACATCTTGCTTTTAGACTTTCCATCACAGTACTAAGGGAAAACAATTATATTATATTAAACTACAAAAATGTGCTACTTTAGAAAGTAACTGTAGAATACCAATACAAGCTTATAACAGAAGTCATAACTATATTTAACTCTTCCACATCACAGAATTTGGATGATCTTTTTGGATGAATAGGGTTTAGGTAACCTACAAATCCAAACTTTCTGGCTAACTTTTGTAAATTTCCTGTGATAACATATAATTATTGTTTACTGTTCATGATGCTACTTTAGTCTGCAAAATACCTTCTCTGTGCCAAGTATGTGAGTACAACATTTAGATCAAATCTTCTTGTCCATTGGTTTCATGAAGCTTAAGCAGATGGCATGCCCACTCCCCTTCACACCTCTTTCCCACAGTCATTGTTCTCAAGCACAATGACTCAGATACTACAATGATTTGCTTAAGATATATTTTTGGCCACTGCAAATGGCTGGCATCCAATAATTCCATATATTACTGCATATCAGCCCTTATTTTGTGAGATAAAATTTGCTTCATTAAATATCTTAGCAGCCATATTGAGGGTTCTCTACACCATTAACTTGAGTTTCTTTCCTAGGAAGGCACTGAATTACGGATATAGTAACCGTTCTGTCAGTTACAGATTTAAATCAGTTTCTTTCCTTGAACATTGTATTTGCTCTCCAGCACTTATTGAAATATCCAAAATAAGGTAGTTGAATGCATACCTTGAGTCAGGATCTGTTTTGCGTAGTTATCTTGACTAGGGTAATTTTAAAAGGAGAAAATGAAGTTAACTGTATTTTGAAGCGGGTAATAAGCAGTAAGAAGGACGTGAAGAGATGTTAGTTTGAATGATGGTAGGAGTGATGGTGATCACTTCCCCTCCTTTTGGCAAACTGAAACTCTTGCTGAGCTCAGCATCTCCTAGCAGGTGAAAGTCAGTCGTGAGGGCAGCTGGAGTAAATAGAGGAAGGAGCTTGAAGACTGTTTTGTTTATCTTTTCATATGAAAATAAGAGTTATAGAGCAGATGCTAGTGATGGAGATGCAAATGACAAGTAGAGAAGGAGATATTAGGTAAAAGCGATGCGGCTGACTTGTCCTAAGAACTTTGTAATCAGTATGGAAGATACCCAGAGATATTTTCTCTGTGCTATTGATAATGTGCACAGATTGATACTTTCTTAGGTTCACTTGTTATGTATGCTATTCTTTTTTTATTGGATATTTTATGTATTTACATTTCAAATGTTATCCCCTTTCCTGGTTTCCTGTCTTGAAATCCCCTATCCCACACCCCCCTTCTTCTGTGAGGGTGCTCTCCCATCCACACACTCCCACCTCACTGCCCTGGCATTCCCTTATACAGGGGATTCAAGCCTTCACAGGACCAAAGGGCTCCCCTCCCACTGATGGCAGACGATGAAATCCTCTGGCACATATGCAGCTAGAGTCATGGGTTACTCCATGTGTACTCTTTGATTGGCAGTTTAGTCCCTGGGAGCTCTTTGGGGTCTGGTTGCTTGATATTGTTGTATCAATTGTTGCTTCCTATGTTGATGCAAATCCCTTCAGCTCCTTCAGTCTTTTCTCTAACACCTCCATTGGGGTCTCTGTCCTCAGTTGGCTGTGAGTATCCATATCTGTATATGTCAGGCTCTAACAGAGCCTTTCAGGAGACAGCTATAACAGGCCCTTGTCAGCAAGACTTTCTTGATATCAGCAATAGTATATATGGGGTGTATCTCTAGGTGGGGCAGTCTCTGGATGGCCTTTCCTTCAGGCTCTGCTCTATACTTAGTCCCTATATTTCTTTTAAACAGGATCCATTCTGTGTTAAAAATTTGGAGATGAGTGGGTGACCCTTCCCCCAACTGGGGGCCTTGCCTAACCTCTGGATATGGTCTTTACAGGTTCTCTCGCCTTTGTTGGGCATTTCAGCTAATCTCATCCCCTTTGGGTCCTGGGAGCCTCTTGCTAATCTGGTATCTGGGACTTACTGGTAGTTACTCCAGTTCCCCATTCCCCATTCAACCTACAAACCTCTATTCAAATTCCTGACCCTCTGCATATCATTCCCTCCTCCTCCCACACCAGATCTTGCCCCCCTTTCCCTCTCCTCCTCCTTTCTTCCTCCCAAGTCCTTCCTACCCTCTACCTCCCATGAGCATTTTGTTCCCCCTTCTAAAAAGGACTAAAACATCCACATTTTGGTCTTCCTTTTTCTTGAGCTTCATATGGTCTGTGAATTATACTTTGGGTATTTTGAGCTTTGGGGCTAATATCCACTTATCAGTGAGTGCATACCATGTGTGTTCTTTTTCTAACTGGGTTACTTCACTCAGGATGATATTTTCTAGTTCCACCCATTTACCTTATGTATGCTATTCTTAACATACTGTTTTGAATGTGTTTTGAAAATATGAGTTGTCATTTCGATGTAACAAGGTTTTCTAATGGGTTTCACAGGGCAGTTGGCAAAATTAATGAGTTAGGGGACATTGCACAGTTTTAAAGTTATGCAATTACTGTAGTTTTCTTTAGGATATTAGGATTATATGGCAATAGGGAAGAGAAAAGAATGAGAGAATAGATAAAACATGTGATATTAAGAAGTACATAGATTACTCCACATCACAGGATGAGTATGGAGCCTTATACATAGCAGACAAAAGTTTCCTTTTGTAAAGGACAATGGGAAAAGTCTCCCAGGAAGTTTACTCATGTGACTAGGTAAACCGGATAAATATATCATTAGTATATATTAAAAAGTTATGTAATTTACAGGGTCTCAGACATTATCTTGTTTTTTATTCACCCATTATATGAGATACAGTTAAAATGCTAAGGGAACTAGAAGGATGGCAGATTACAGAAGAATTACAGGAGGGATTGTAAGTAATACACAATAATGAATACAGCAGAGGGATTAATAAAATGTTATCTATAAGGACAATAGAAAAATGTATGGATTTCAGTGGTGAAGTTATAGGAAGTTGTTTATATGAATATTTAAAGATGGCAATTTTTAATAGAGGAGGAGAAATGGAATTACAAAGGAATAAAATCAATTCTTTAGTTAAAGAAGGACATTTACTCTCATTAGGATTCTACTGAAATGAACACATTCTGGGTTGCTATTTACATAGGCATTTGAAAGATTTGGGGGGGTCAATATTTGCCTTTTTCTGAACTATATGTTTTATAAGGACCTAGATCTACTCTGAGTAATTCATGTAAGGCAGACAAGAATGAGAGATTACTTACTAAATGTACAGGTAAGTTAACAGGGTGAGAATGAATGAATGAATGAACCAATTAATACAGAAACACTAATCAATGAATCAACTAGTGAGTACAATGTACTTTCAATCAACTGGCACTAAAGAAGAAAGTTGCAGAGTAGCTTAGAAGGTAAGACTACAGTGAGGCAAGAGGTTACCTTGTAAGAATAACTTTTCTGATTTTTTAGTTGTTTGTAAAGTTGGAAAAGATTTTAACTCAATGAATTGTATCTTGGTAGGAAAAAACTAATGATTTAAGTAGTGTTTGACTTAATGAATTATACTGAGGTTTGGTATATAACATATTTAAATATCAAGTATCATGCCAAGTTGGTTCTAACTAGCCAATGAGGTAATATGAGGAATAATGCAAGCTGGAATTGGGTAAGCAAACTGGGATGAGCAAAGCTGAGAACAAAAGCAATTAGGTGACAGGAAACTGTCCTTTAGGATTCTCTCAGAGGAATTTAATAACAATCAGGAATCAGGACATGTTTCAGCTGTGTGATAACTATGGTCTAACTATTTATGATGTATGAATGCATATGACAACAGAAAAGATGAAGGGAAATGTTTTATATACTACTATGAATGTATCGAAGGAGAACAGGATATATTTGTCTTTGTCACCTGCAAGGTCGGACACTATAGATGAAATGAGACTGCCTGCTTGACAACCACATGTGATGATCTAGAGACTTTTATTGAGATGAGGAGTATAGGTGCATGGAAAAGAAAAAAATAAAAGAAATTAAATTAATTCCATTTGGAGTTGGTAATCAGCATGCTGTTCACATTGGAGACCTACTAAAGGTTATCTATGGACAAGATGTTACATGACTCAAAACTTACAGAAAGCAAACTTCTGTCATTGAGAGAAGTGCATAGCTACTTATATGAATGTAGTAGGTAAATGGTAGATACAATACCCATGGCTCTCCCTAGATGGAAACAGAAACTCTTAGGTATTAATATGAGAGACAGATTTAGATACACTTCAAAGCTTCTCGGTTTTCTTCTCTAACATATTTCTAAGTCATTGTCATGGAAAGTTATCAAAGTTTTTTTTAAAATCACCAAACATATATTTCCACAGGGTAATCCTTATTGTTGCTCTGTATCCTATGTAACTAAATACTTAGCCTCCAGGCTCTGTGTTAGTGGAAATCCATTACCTGAACTAGCTGTTGCAGGATGGTGTTTATTATAGTTCCTCAGTCCTATCAACTCATCCATTTGACTCACTCAAATGTTTGGGGTATTTTAAGCTCATGGTTCTTAAATGTTTATAAGTCCACTTGCCTAGACTCTATGTCACATCTGAACAATAAGCAAGGAAAAAAATCCCACCGTATGCTTATTTGAAACATCTCTGCAACTACCAATGAACTAACACAATGTGTACACATTAAATACAAACATTTTAAGGACATAAAAGTATAGTCTCTAACATTCTTTTTGATAAGCAGCAAACATGTGACTTAAGTTCATAGTGTATTTATAGTGAACTCCTTCCTTCTCCCTTCGGGATTGCCTGCCTTATCCTTATGCCTGGAATCATCTCTCCTATGAGTGGAATGAAATTCTGCCTGTTTTCTTCTCTAAATGCAACTATTTCTGTCCCAGTTTTCATAGTTTAGGTTACATAGCCACTTATGTATGCCTATGGTCATTTGAAGCACCCCCTTCACATAGTATTCATGATTGTAATTAGATACATCCCTGACTTTTGGTTACTGCTTCTGCTTCTTAATCCCTACCAAGAACCACCGACCACTATAATGTTTTCATGGTAAATAACATCTTCTTTATTGAGTCTGGGTCTAACCCTTTTTATAGTCACTATTAACTTTCACAGCTGGTCACTTGCTCCTTCCACCCTTATGACTTCCTGTTCAATCCATGTGCCTGTTCTTCCATGATATCATCAAAGCTTCTGTAGCAAGAGGCCATGAAACAAAATATCCTTCAGATATTAAGATTGTGAATGATGTACAAATACTCCTAAATTAATAGCTGCTTTGTGGCTGTTCTGAATTCAGCATAGAGTACCACAATATACAAGAGAAGGGACTTGGGGAGTCTTAATTGCCTGGATCAAATCTGCATTTCCATGGAGAATGGACAGATCAACAGGTAAGAGTACTAGCTTCTCTTGCATGGGACCTGAATTCAATTCCCGGAACCCACATAATAGTTTACAACCATTTCTAATTCAAATTCAGTGAATCAGGAGCCATATGGTGGCCTCCATGGGTTCTAGATATCCATAACGCACATAAGTACTTTTGGGTAGAATATATTGTACAAAATGAACTTAAATTAAGTTATTTTTTAAAAAAATTCATTTCTAATATTCACAAGCTGTTTGACTTGAGACAAGTCACCTATCCTCTCTCTGTTCATTTTCTTTCTTTGTGAAGTGAGTAGTAAATTATTAGTTTTAGAAACATTAATAAACTAAGATACTAAGAATTTGACAACAGAAAGTACTAAATAGATGCTAGCTGCCACTAACTTGTGTAATTTTCTGGAGATATGATTCAATTATAAATCAACAATAACTTCCTCTGTAGATAGATAGATAGATAGATAGATAGATAGATAGATAGATAGATAGGAAGATATATAAATGAGAATACTAATGCTATATATGGTTCTTAAAATTTAAAATTTAAAAGCTATATAGTATTTACATCTCAATAATTAGAAGATATCTTAGCTCACTGTGAATAGAAGACAATTTATGGGCTCTGACATAGAAACATTTTATCAAAGGATACAGTGGCCTTTATTTATTGCTCATTTCTCTTCATGGTTCATGAGCTTGTAATGATTTGAGCCAACAAAGTATCTATTATAAATATGTATGCAAAGCCATATAGTTAAGTATGAAAGGTACATATTCTAGTATAAAGTCCTCCTTTCTTTCTTGCTCATAATTGATGGACTCTTCCTGAAGAGGAGTTTGCTGTGGTCTGAACAAAGATCATGATATAAAATTAAATGATGGTTTATGTCCCTTACTATTCTACTCATAAATTATCTCTTTAGAGATTACACTCTTTTGTATTCAGTGGTACATTCAAATATTCCTCTCTGGGTGCTATTCATGCAGGATATTACATATAAATAGCTTGTCTTTTAGAGTTGAAATGCGAGTTTAGTCCAGGCTATAGATGGAGAAGGAATATAATTAAGGTTCTTCTCCACTTCTCTACTTTCTGTCACACATTGCTTCTTTTCCACATGAATCTGAAAATATCATCAATACCTAATGATACCTATCAAAACATGGAAAAAGATCTTGGAGAATAAAATGAAGAGGATATTAGTAAGTTATAATCATGTTTGCTCTAAAGAGAATGAAACCAAAATGTTTGCTTCATTTTTCACTCTGAGGTCATTTTGCCAAAAGAAGTTGCATATTACAAACACCATGAAAATTTTTAAAAAATCTATGAATGAAACACTGCTATATTTCTTACTTTTCAATTCTATCTATAATTCTAATTTCTAGGCAGTCATTAAACCATAGTTCTAAACCATCACATCCATTCATTAACTCAGTGCAATAGGGCCATATGATGCTTCCTGGAGATACAAATGGCTTATGGAACTAAGGCACTCTTAGTTGCTATGGACACAGCTTAAATATCAGGCAAACTTGGTTGTCAAGTCATTGCACAATGTTAAGATGTTAGAAAGAAGGTATATGGTTGAATGTGCAGTAGTATATGTGTGAGAGGGTATATTTGAGCATGTGATTGAAGCAGAGATTACTTAATTATAAGGAGGCAGATTAAAAACTTTAAAAACTAACAAACAAACCAACCAACAAACAAGAAACAACCTCTTAAGTACAAAACTAGGATCACAGACATTTACTGGGAATCAATTGAATTGAAAACAACAACAGCAAAACAAAAAGTTGCCTAGTATGGGCATAAATCTTTCCAGAGTCAAGAAAGGTATTATGAAAGAAACTTTTCTGATTAATAGCATATTTTAGGTTATCAGTGATGTAGTAGTCATATTTCTAGAGAAAGAGTTTTCTGAAGATGGTCTCTTCAATGATCTTTAATTTCACATAAATTATTATATTTTAGTCTAAATGTCCCAGCTGATATTGTTTGCCATTAAATAAACAATGCATCTTTCAGACATGTACTTAATTTCTGCTTGATCAAATTTTCAAGGCCTCTTTGATAACTGCCTTTATAATGCCAGCAATTCATGAATGTCAATAGATTCATGAAGACTGGACAATGATAGTACCTCAGAAGATAGGGTGTTTGCTCTTTCTTGATGTCATAGCAAACAGAAATATATATATGTATATATATGTGTATATATGTATATATATATATACATATATATGTATGTATATGTATACATATATATATGTATATATGTATATATGTATATACATATGTATATGTATATACATATATTTATTTATATGTACACACATATATATACATATACATATATATATACCTTGTATGTATGTGTTTGTACTATACTGTGAGACTGCTTTATAGTATAGAAAGTTGTTGAGTCAATATGACTGTGCACTTACATAGAGGACATCAATAAAAAAAATAAGAATTTAAAAAAAATATCCACCTCAAATAATGTTTGGGGGCTAGTGTATCTCTGACTCATTTGTCTGTTCTTGAGACTCTTTTACTTTGATCGTGCTGCCTTTTTCAGTCTTGATATGAGCACTCTTGCCTTGTCTTATTTTACCTTTTTTGCTGTTTGCTGTCATCTGTTGAAGGCCTACTCATTTCTGAAGAGGAGACTGAAGGAAAGTGAATCTTGGGGAGAGAAGAGACATGGTTGGCGGGAGCAGAGAGAAGTGGAGGGAGTGGAAACTTTGGTATTGGTGTATTTTTTAACAGAAGAATCTATTTTCAATAATATGTACAATAAAAAATAACAATTTTTTAACTGGAGATTATACTATATTTAGTTATAGATGTAGCTTAGTGGGTGAAATATTTGCTTAGCATGCACAAATTCCTGGTTATAATAAATAACACAACATAAATGGGATATGGTGGTGGCTATCTGTAAGCTCAGCACTGCGGAGGCAGACTCAGGAGAATCAGAAGTTCCGGGTATCCTTGACTAGATTCTGAATTTCAAGTGAGCAGAAAATATACAATACCTTCAAATTCCTGAATTTGAAAACTAATGAAAGACAGAATGAATGAATTAGAGAGAAGTTTATTACTCAAACTACGAAGTGCAGGTAATAAGGAGTTTCATCGGTAACTTAAATATTAGTATCTCTTCTTTGATATCCCTTGGATTTCATATAGCTGAATTAGATAGTGAAGTGGATAGTCTTAGTAGACATTGAAGCCAACTCTTCAACTCCCTTTCCCACTACCTTTTCCTAAAGGTAGCATTCCCAATTCCAACCTCATTCATACTTCCTAGAGCTTGAATCAAGAATACTAAAATATAGCAGAGATGGTTCAAGCCAACCATGACATATTTTGATTGCATGTGCTATGTCATGTCTATATACATATTTGCTTTGTTTTGGATATAATTTGTCTTTCATAGTTTTATGTGTTAGATGCTTGAGCTACAGTATGGTAATGTTAAATATGGTGTGGACCTTTCATGGGTGTGATCTGATAGAAGAACTCCAATCAGCCATTGTGGAAGCTCTTTTTATATTGAATGTAGGTAGTTCGCATGTGACAGTTATTGTAAGACAAAACCCCATACCTCAACCTCCATTAAGTGTCCTTGGCAATAAGAAGCTTACACACACACACACACACACACACACACACACACACACACACACATGCACACACACATACAAACACCACTACTATGTGTGAGGAAGTCAGGGTGGCCTTCATGAGAGCTGATCTTATGCCAGAACAGTGGTTGTGAACTCCCAGTATAATGAGCTAAGTAAACAAAGTTTTGTAAAACCGGGCTGACTTAGGTATTTTATGGTAATAAAAAACTTACTAACATGGAAAATAAAACTGCTAACTATAAGTGATGTTATTACAATTGCATCTGAATTGGTTAACATACATTGTACATAAAAGTATGTAGGGGCATCCTAGAGAAAGCCTAGAGTATTCTAAGTTGAGTGTTATAGCCAATTCTGATGAGAACTCAGTAGATGAAAGATTTTAGTGAAATAATTGGAATATTTTAGATATAGATAGACCGATGAAGCTTGAATTGGCAGAATCATAATTAGTAAGAGCTTCAGTTCAGCAGTCTCATGGAGACTGACGATTCCACTGGAAACTATATCAATGGCCAAACAATAAACTAACTGCCTGCAAGGCTGAGAATAAAAGTAATAGTGGAAGACTCAAAAACCATGAGAAGTAGGAAAAATAATGGGTGTTGGCATACCTCAAAAAACTCCTTGGACATCTATACACTTACAAATCCAGATACCTGTTATCTAGAAGTGCTTGGCTAAAAATGTTTCAAATCTGGGTCTGGTCCTTCTATCACTTCACCAAGATATGAGAAAACAGTGCCAAAGAAAATAATATAAAAATACAAATTACTATGGGTAAATTGATAGAAAACTAGCCATGGAAAGATGCTACTATAATGAACATTGGTGTAATTGGAAAATCTTCAATGAAATTGACACAGAATTCATGACACTTTTTTTCTAAGTTATCCAATTACACTGCCCAAAAATAAGTGTAGAAGGTAAGAGAAATATAACTACTCAAGTATGCCCATTCCTTAAGTAAAGTGCTCAGTAAGACTAGAGTAAGACCTGAGCTCAGAATAGAGATGTGTCTTCTGCAACTAGAGAGAGAAAAATGTAACCTTAAAAGTTTCTGAAACAGAAAAAGTAAAAACTTTTCCTCTCTGAACAAATTCTCTATAAGACAGAAAAAAGGAATTGAGTTTTGCAGAGTTAAAAAGACAAGGAGATAAAATTTGTATGGAGATGAATAAAAGAAGCAAGTTATAAAATACATAAGTAAAAATCAGGAATATATAAATATAGGAGGAATTTATCAAAATGTGATAGAGAAATATAAAGCAGTATGACACATAATGTCATGATTATAAACTTTGGTGATTTTAATGAGACCAACAACAAAACTTCAGAAGGCATTGTAATATTTTCTTATGAAAGTCGTGGTAAAATTCAATAATTTACATGAGTCATAAAATACCTCATTCTATATGTGGTACAGATATTACATCAAGGTACAATACTCCCAAATTGATTTTATAGAAATGAGAACAAAAGATGAGAAAAGAAAAGAAAGGAAAAGAAGAGAAAAGAAAAAAAGTCATCTATAGTAAAAATGAAATAGTGATAGCAAGTGCAGGACATTTCCACTAATAAGCACATATATACATATCCTCATTAAAATATTGGGAGATGAATTACAGCAGAGCCTGAAATTGATAGAATATCATTATCAGATGTGCTGCTCATCAAAATGAAGGTTTTGAATGTTAGAAAGTAAACTAGTTATGTCCACTATACTCAACTATTGAAGGAGGGTCCTAGAAGATTATTTTTAAATGATTTTATAATTTTGTCTCTATAAATAATCCCTGAAAGTCAATAAAGCTCTTAGCATGCCCTAATAGAAAGGAACACCTTTGTATTCACCAGAAAATCCTGTGTGAAACAGTTCATTTTACCAGAGGAAGATGGAGAAATTTCTCTTTAAATCAGCAGCAAGTAAAATGAGATTTTTATCAGGTCAGTAATCACCAGTGTATGTCAGCCCTTAAATGTCCACTGAGCCAAAACTAGTGAAAACTGAAATATACAAATATTAGAACAAAATAATAAGAAATAAGTTGTGTAAATATTAGAAAGGAAGAAGAAAATGCCATCAGTTTTAGAAAATAGCAGAATGAAGTTTTCTGCAAGGTTATTGTATGCTTACAAAGACAATACAATAAAAGATAAGATCTGCTTCACAATTGCCACAAAGCCATAAAATCCATAATGACTACCCTAGTAAAAATAAGCATAAGAGTGGTATGAAGAAAACTGTAAAATTTTACTAAAGGGCATAAAAGAAGATTTAAGTAAAAGGTGAACGAAGCCATATTGTGAATGGGATGACTTAATATTAAAAAGATAAGGATATTTCTCCAAATTAATCTATAAATACACTGATGTGTAATAAAAATCCTATTTGTGTTATTCATGAACTCAAAATGTTCCTTATAAATTTAATTTAGAAGAGGAGATGTGCCAAAGGAAGTTTATGTAAGATAAATGAGAAAGGGAGCCAGACTTACTTTCTATATATCAAGGCTTGTAATGAAAATGGGATAATTGAGAAAAGGTAATATTGCTATAGAAAAAGAGAAGGAAAGCATGGTTCGCAAGAGACCTATGAGAATGTGGGGCAGAGAAGGGATGCTTATTGAATTATTAGGAAAATGGTGCTCCAGCAGTAAGCATTTCTGTGTAACTTTTCTATCAATTTGCTGCAGAAAAAAGCCAGGTACTTCATGTATCTAAACTTTGAAATGTAAGAAACAAAAATATAAGCTCTTGAGCTGCCAAGGTATCTCAGTGGGGAGAGATGTTAAGCAGTGACCTCAAGATCCCCATGTCACACAAGATAGAAGAAAAATATTGACTCCTCAGAGCATAAAACAATAACCTATGGCATGAGTCAACCTGTCCACACATGCACACCCAGAACCAGACACACAAACATAGTCATGTGTGTCCTCATGTGCACATGTACACAAACACACACACAATTTTTAAAGTCACCCACAGGTATGGTTCTATATACAAGTAACTGATCTGTTGAGTAGAACAGTGCCTGAGCAAGACTTTGTCCCCAATTAGAAGTTATATTATATTATATAAATATATAATCTGCATATACATGCATGCAACCCATGTCATAAAAATAATAAATTATTATTGACACAATGTTATAATGATTTGACAACACAAAGCATCAAACTATCAGGAGATGGTAATATTATTTTATAGTTTCTTTTTTTTCATTTTTATTGGTTATTTTATTTATTTACATTTCAAATGTTATACCCCTTCCTAGTTGCCCCTCCACAAACCTATATCCCCTCTTCCCTCCCTCCACCTCTATAGGGTGTTCCCCAACCCACCCGTGCCCTAGCATTTCCCTACCCTGGATCATCAAGCCTCCACAAGACCAAGGGGCTTCCCTCCCAGTAATATCTTATAAGACCATGCTCTGCTACATATCAAGCTGGAGTCATGGGTCCCACCATGTGTACTCTTTATTTGGTGGTTTAGTCTCTGGTAGCTTAATGGTCTGCCATCCTTATGCACATATTCCATACCATTGATCCTTTATCCATATTTTTCATTTATATTTTAAGCCATCTGTAACTCAAGACATTTGTGGAAACCTTTATTTCTGTACTAAACATGTTCAATTATTTAGTAACTTTTCCCAAAAGAACAAACAACATCTAATTTCTAAGCATTTACATTATAGTAGATTCAGACAGTGAGCTAAGCATTAGAGTATATGGCAGAGTATACACAGGTAATGTGAAAGTTCAAAATTTGCCATACTTCTAAAACTACACATCCTATGTATAAATATGAATCTATATTTATCTATACACAAAACCATGGAATGCAATTTACCTTCTTGATGTCAGCAACAACCTAAAATATATTGACATTTTTGCTTGAGATTATTTTGTATTGGCTATTTCATTTATTTATATTTCAAATGTTATCCTTCTTCCCAGTTTCCCCTCTGCAAAACCCCTGTCCCATCCCCTCTCCCCCCCACCCCGCTTCTGTGAGGGAGCTCCCCCACCCAACCACCCACTCCTGCCTCACTTCCTAGCGTACCTCTGCTCTGGGACATCAAACCTCCACAGAATCAATGGCCTCCCCTACCATTGATGCTAGATAAGGCAATCCTCTGGTACATAAGCATCTGGAGCCATGGGTCCCTCCATGTGTATTCTTTGGATAGTGGTTTAGTCCCTGAGTATTCTGGATAGTCCAGTTAGTTGATATTGTTGTTCTTCCGATGGGGTTGCAATCTCCTTCAGTTCCTTCAGTCCTTCCCCTAACTCCTTCATTGGGGTCCCAGTGCTTAGTCCAATGGTTGGCTGTGAGCACATGCATCTGTATTGGTCAGGCTATGATAGTGCTTTTCAGGGAACAGCCAAACCAGGCTCCCATCAGCAAGTGCTTCTTGGCATCAGCAATAGTGTATATGTTTAGTGTCTGCAGATGGGATGGATCCCTCTGTGGGGCAGTCTCTGGATGGCCTTTCCTTAAGTCTCTGCTCCACTCTTTGTCCCTGCATTTCCTTTAGACAGGAAGAACACTGTGTTAATATTTTTGATATAAGTAGGTGGCCCCATCCCTCAACTGAATGTGTGGATGCTTAAGTCCTTCTTAGAAGTGGTAACAAAATAATCACAGGAAACAGAGGGAGAGAGAAACCTGGTAGGAAGAGGAAGGGGGAGGGAAAGGGGAGACAGTATCAGGTGTGAGAAAAATGAGGGAGACAAATACATAGGATCAGGAAATTGAACCGAGTTTTGTAGCAGTAGTGGATGGGGGACTAAGGGTAGCCACTAGAAATTCCCAGACACCAGGGAAGTAAGAGGCTCTCAGGACCCAACAGGGATGACATTAGGTGAAATACCCAACAAAGGGGAGAGAGAATCAATAGGGATCATATCCAGAGGTTTGCTTGAGATTATATACTATTTTTTCTTGATTCTTTGCCAACTACCTCTTCTAAACCAAATACAAATTGGAGAAGAATATGATTCATACTAATTTCTTACTAAACTGCCCTCAGTACTTGGGATACTGAATTAACGAGAAAAATTTTTCCAGCATTCATTAATGAATTGTTTACACAGTTGGTGGGTAATTAGGATTGGTGGCTCTGTAATGACATGTTGCCATTATACACTGCATAAACAGTGTCTATTACCATGAGCATAGGCTCTTAGAAGATGTTATTATACACTGCATAAACACAATATCTATTACCATGAGCATAAGCTCATAGAACATGCAAGTATATCAGGCGTGCTTATCTATCATGAGTTCATATTCCTCTTTTCAAAAATTTAGATCATATCTATTTTGATTGACCAGAATATTTTGGAGGAATATGAAGGCATAAAAGGAACAATATTTAAAATTATTAAAGAAGCAGAAGGATGATTTTTTCATATTAATGGAACCAAATTCTGAAAACTGTAAAATGGGGTAGCTGGATTATAACTACGTTGAACAGAACAAAAAAGAGGAAGGTCTAAGGTTAATGAAAAGAATCGGCATGTCCAGATGGTGCACTCTCTCCCTCATTATGTGATAACTTATTTAGATCCCTTTCTTATATGTCTACATTTTAAGAAGCTTCAACATTTGCAATTACACATCTTATGCCACCAACTGGCACTGGTTATTAATGAATTGTTTAGACAGTTGAGTCATTGTCTCTAAATATTCCAGGCTATCACCAAGACTATTGGTTACTATTACTGAAGATTCAACTTATGTCCTTGAATATGGGGAAGTCAGGCCAGTGTCCAACTAAATCCTTCACCCTTACTGACTAGTGTTCCTAGTGCCGCAGGCTACTTCTGGAGGAGAAAGGTACACATACATCTACAAACTCTGTGACCGACCTACAACAAAGTCCTCTCTGAAAGATATACTTCTGTAATGGTAACACAAATATTATGAGAACAAGAAACCATTTTTAAAACTGGATTAAAGGCCCACTCCATCAGATTAAAGTTGCACCTGATACTGCTTAAGTGACCAAGAACCCAGGGTTATACAGATCATGGGCCTAGGACAAAACCTATTATTATTATTATTATTCTAAAGGCATATAACATAAAATGTCCTAATGACATATTTCCATATCCATAAATCAGTGTCTTACTTGAAGTAGTTGGTAATTAATACAGACGCTCAAAACTGGAGAGTGTGTAAAAATTTTAAGAGTTTAGAGCACTAGCCGGGCGGTGGTGGCGCACGCCTTTAATCCCAGCACTTGGGAGGCAGAGGCAGGCGGATTTCTGAGTTCGAGCCCAGCCTGGTCTACAGAGTGAGTTCCAGGACAGCCAGGACTACACAGAGAAACCCTGTCTCAAAAAAGCAATAAAAAAAAAGAGAGTTTAGAGCACTCAGTATTGAACATGAGTTGAATCCATCAAATCATTTACCAAAGGAATAGGGATGTAGGAAGAAAAAGAAGAAAGATTTTTAAGAGCCAAAAGTGATAACTCAAAAGAAAGAGTGTCTTTCAGACACTGCAGAAGTGAAGCACATATGAACTCAATAAGACTGTGGAATCACATACAGTACATGTAAGGTTCATGCCAGAGTCTCATCAGGGGAGGTAGATGCAGGGTACTATCCCTAACTGAGAAGCTGACTGTAAATACCTTTTGACAAAAGGTTTTTTGTTTTTTGGTTTTTTTTTCTGTCTCCAATGTAGAGTGGCCTAGTGCATCACCCACACTACAAAGTAGACCCCACATCCAAGAACAGATGACCACTTGAAAAGAAACTCCTTGATTTTTTTTTTAAAGAAGAAAGGACATATGATTTGTGTAACTTAACACTAAACCAATGCAAAAATTAGGTGAACTGGTGGTTGGAAAGGTGGCTCAGCAATTATTTTTATTTTTCTGTGTGCATGTTGGTGGATGTACAAAGATGCAAAATTTTGTTTCCCTTTTGCTTTTTTTTTTAAAAAAAATTGTCTTACTAGGTTTTTATTTGTTTCACTCATTTTTGTTTCTGTGGATTTTTTTTTTTGTAGTTTCTTTTGAGAGAAAGAACATAATGTTGGGTGGGTAGGAAGAAGGGAAGGAGAGATAGGTCTGGAGGTGTTGGAGGATGGTAAAACAAAATCAAAATATAGTATATGAAAACTTTTAAATAAGAATAAATCTTGGGAGAAAAATGTCTGTGTTGTGTATGATTTTATGAAGTGACAGTCTCACCACCTTTGTATATACAGAAATGACAGGGAACAAACTTCTAGAGTTCTGGAAAAATAATAACTAATTCTAATTCTTGTATTATTTGCTATGTTCTCATTAAGAATTTATAAAGAATAAGCAGTGTAAAGGTTCAAAGAAAGCTAATATATGAAGTACAACACTTACCCTCTATGTGCTTATAATTTGGGTGAGAGATAATAGACCTATGACTGGATAGTCTAAGAGACTTAAATTCCATGGTACATTTCAGAGAAATGATGATACACCTATATCATATTAATCAGTTTTCTATTTCTACAACTAGAAACACCTGATATAACCAACTTATAAAATGACAATTTGTGTTTTCAGTTGTAGAAGCTCCATTATAGCATTGGGCGGAGAGAGAGAGAGAGAGACAGAGAGAGAGAGAGAGAGAGAGAGAGAGAGAGAGAGAGAGAGAGACTGAGAGACAGAGAGAGAGACAGAGAGAGAGACAGAGACACAGAGACAGAGACACAGAGACAGAGACACAGAAAGAGAGGGAGACAGAGAGACAGAGACACAGAGAGACATGGAGAGACAGAGAGCGATAGAGAGACAGAGAGAGACAGAGAGAGACAGAGTCAGAAGAGACAGAGTTAGGAGAGTGAAAGAGAGACTATGTGTCTGTGATGTCAATTAGATCAGCTTGATATTAGGAGAGTAGCATATGCTATACTCTCATATTGGATACTGTGTCTCTCAAATACCTATTTTATAGAGGCTATGTCCTCAGATTGACAACATTAGACTGAAGGGTTACTTTTAAAGTTGTCATTAAGTGGGAGGGCATACATTTGGTCTTTCCCTTTCCTGTAATATATGTTCTTTTGCTTTGACACATCACCTCACAGTACTTCCCAAAGTCATGACGACACCCAATGCTATAATGGAGTTTCCACAACTGAAAACACAAACTGTCATTTTATAAGTTGGTTATATCAGGTGTTTCTAGTTGTAGAAATAGAAAACTGATTAATATGATATAGGTGTATCATCATCATTAGGATTTCAAATCTGAACAATAGCAATTGAGGTGGAGAAGAAAGATTAATTTAACTTAAGACAAATGTCTTCAGTTACGGTCAGGGCAGAGGACTACTAGGGTATGTTTAGACGTGCATTCACACACACACACACACACACACACACACACATGCACACAAACACACACACAAACACTTCTGATTTTAATTCTGCCTAAGTACATGAAAAAAAGTTACATAAGTACATAAATAATATTAGTACCAGAATAACTCAATAATTTGAGGAAATTTCTCTGACCACTGATTTCTATCAATAAATGCTGAAGACACATGACTCTTCTAGAGAACCTGTTTAGAGATAAATGTAATATTTCCTGATTTTCATGCTTTTCATCCATTTATCACTAAGCATTTGAATGTTAATATACTCCTTTACAACCAGAGCTCTGCAAAGTATGGTATAAAATTTTAAATGGAAAAACTTACTTAGAAAAACTTAGAAAAGCAGAATAATTTTCAATGCACTTATAAATACAGAGAACATGTTTATTGGAAAAAATCATGATGATAGTGTATTTGGAAAGTGGGTCTGAAATTTTGAGTGAATAGACTATTCAATCCTGTCCCAGCCATGTGTTTGATTTATGCTTTGCTTATTGAAGTAACAGGTGCATTAGCTGACCACAATAACAAGTGATTTGTGCATTCTGTGTGGACACAAGTGGGTACTTGGAGAAGATGTGCGTGTTCATATATACATATATATGGGTGCATGTGTATTTATGAATAATTATTAGTGGGATCGACCAACAAAACTAGCTATTGAACGAGCATGAAAGTTTGGGTAGCAGATATCCCTGATCTATGTGCAAAAATATGACATTTAAAATTATGTTAGTGGATAAATCACTGGCTTTGTAAAAAAATCAATGCCAAAAGATAGAGAAAACAGCCGCAGCTTTGGCAGGCAGATGGAGAGTGAACTGCTAGGTCTCATCCATCTCCAGTTCCTATGATTATATGATTAAATATTAGTGTCCAGAGACAAGCAATGGAAATGCCAGCCCTTGAAATACCAAGCATAGGCCAGAAAATACTGTGAATAAATACTTCATTGGGTCAAGTCCAGAAGATTAATAAGGTGGCCAAAAACACGGGAGAGAGAATGCTGTTTCCCAGGTAGCTAATTAGAAGTTTCTCAGAAAGTGGAACTGAATGAATAGGAAAAAAGGTTACTCAGGCAAAGAAAAAAATAATTTTGATATACCACTTCATGGATAAAAGTAGTTTTTCTCCACGAATATTATTTCATGTCTCTTATAATGTATTTATTGTTTTACTGAGAAAATGGAGACAAGAAGTATAGAGGGGTAAACAAACATCTTCTGAGGGAATTTATGAAGAGCACCCTAGAATCATCAGCTCTATTCTGCCTGTTAAGGGGAGAGGGTTTGGACTAGTGGTCCTCAAGTGGAGGGAGAGAGCAGGATGGGCGTCTACTGGAGGCTATATCCAGTGACTGGTGTCTTTTATTCAAACTGGCATGTCCTATGGCAAAGGCTGTTTCCACTTCTCCTCTTTGATTCCTATGGAGATCCTATCCGTATTAATATTAGCATAATATATCCTTAAAAGTAGAAAACACTTATTAAGTAGACATCTTAAGATTAGGACTTTGTGTATAACAAATTTTTGGTTTAAGGGATTGTGTGTGTGTGTGTGTGTGTGTGTGTGTGTGTGTGTGTGTGTGTGTGTGTGTGTGATAAGGTTTCATGTATCCCAAGATAAAGATGACCTTGAACTGCAGTTCTGCTATGAATCTACTAACAACTGTTGGGATTATCAGTATATGCTACCATGCCCGGTTGGTATATACATAGTAAGTGTATATTATATACATATTGTGAGTGTGCCTTACATATGTATTATACATAATTGCTACAGTAACCCTAGGAGAAACATAACCTTACTAAAACACTGTAATAGAATAACTGATGCTGACATAACTAATATCCCAAGAGCCATTAAACAAGCCAGGAAAAAAATCTAAATTCAGAATATATCTTGTTGTCTATTGTCTTGTAATTAAACATATTTTGTTGGTAGAAATAAGAAAATTAGAAATTGAACATGATGCCTTAGGTTAAGTACTTTAAACTGGATCCACACAACAACATTGTAAGAATATAAAATATCACAATTTTTTTTCTTTTTTATTTATTTATTTTTTTTTTGGTTTTGGTTTTTTGAGACAGGGTTTCTCCATATATCCCTGGCTGTCCTGGAACTCACTCTGTAGACCAGGCTGGCCTTGAACTCAGAAATCCACCTGCCTCTGCCTCCCAAGTCCTGGGATTAAAGGCATACGCCACCACCGCCTGGCTCAAAATTTCTTAATATTTCAATAGGTTGTCACATCCCCATTCAAGTGACCTTCAGGCATTCAAATTCAGCAATGACTATGTTAAGATCTTTTGTTTATTCCACCTAGACACTTAATTAAACCACTGTAGTCTAGTCTTCTTCTCACTGTCTTTATATATCTCACTTCTAAGGGAACTCATTTTCTAGTGGTCTTTTCTTTGATATATACTTATGCCCCCCACATACATAAACATACAAGCACGCATGTGCACATACATATACAATTGCACACACTCATATACACAGATATATACTTACATACATACAAATCAGATACACACAGACACACACAAATGGTTTCCTGTTATTCCCAGTTTTTAAGACTTGAAAATATACAAATTATTTTGTGTATGTCTGTTCCAGTCACATTTGTGCAGTCATATTGAAAAGTTTTTTAAGGACTTCCAAAAGGGAATTTACTGTTCCATTTAAACAAATATGTATACATATGAATAGATTGATTAATAGCTGAGAAAATCCCCAAATAAATATATGTATATTTGTAAAATTTCAATTATTTACAGTTTTACTTTACAAATTTGCAATTATAAGCTATATGTAAACCTTTATGTTGATATAAATTGTATATTTTACATACAATTATGTACATAAAATTTTTATTCAGGTTTATGAAGAATATCACAGCTCTCTGACTCCAAAAAGTATTGCTAGAATTACTGCAATAAAAGGTTAATGTTAAAGTTAAATTCCAGTGATCTTATTCTGAGGTGGACAAGGACGGAAACAAATAATAATCAAAAACGAATTGGAGTTATATTTTAAAGCACAAGTGTTTAAGCAGTCTTAAACTTTCGCATTATAATTGTTCTGGAGTGTATAAACTCCTAAAAAAAAATATAGTTACCCCAATTACCAATGCCATAACTGGCCATTCTAAATATCTTGTAATATTTGCTTTATAACCAAATTGTGAAAGGTGAAATTTTATTTGATTTATTTATTCTTGCATTCTTATCTCTCTATTATATAAAAATATTAATGATGTCATATTGCTTCATTCCTCCTCTCTCTAACTCCAGTATTGGGTTCCTCACTATTACTTAAGATCTGTTTTAACTATATGTGTTAAGCCATTTATACTTATGTTATTTATATTTATTTATTTTTTATTGATTACTTAAGATCTGTTTTAACTATATGTGTTAAGCCATTTATACTTATGTTATTTATATTTATTTATTTTTTATTGAAGATTTATTTATCACAAAATATATTCTCAATATATGGTTTATTCTTCTCCAGTGCCTCCCAGACTCTTCCCACTTCCTTGCCCACCCAAATCCATAACTTTTTTTCATTGGGATACTTATGTTCATTAAATTCCTCTTGTAGAAAATTCAGTATTGTCTCTAGGACAGAATTCATTGTTGCATTAAACTCTGAATTGATTACATTTATGGTGTTGGTAGTATAGCTGTTTGTTCCATGCACAACATTTCCATTGACTATGGGCATTCCTCATTAGAATGATGTGGGATAGGATCTTTGTCCGAGACTCCAAATGCTATTCCCTTTTATTTTCCATAGAGGTCTTTTGTAATACGGACTCTATTATAAACCATGTTTTAATTTTATTTATTTTTAATTTTGTGTATATGGATGCGTCACTGTGTGGGTTTGTACACGTGAGGGCATGAAATTCTCTACAACTGGGGTGGCAAGGAGTTACAAGCCTCCTGACAAGGGTGCTAGAATCTGAACCCAGGTCCCAGGCAAGATTAGGAAGTGCTCTTATGTAGTATTTTCTTCAGTCTCCTAATGTGTTATTGTGATACTAATCTTATGAAAAGTTTTAATGATTTATTTGACTTTTCATGATAACCAAGCAATGTGTTTCTTCTTCAAATATTTTGTTTATTTTTCCAGGTACACTATTTATTACTTAAATGTATTTAATGTTATCTATTTCTTTTTTTAAACTTTTTAAAATTGGTTATTTTATTTATTTAGATTTCAAATGTTATCCCCTTTCTATTTTCCCCTCCTCAAACACCCTACCCCATCCCCTCCCCCTACTTCTATGAGGGAGCTCCTCCTCCCACCACCTCACTGGCCTAGTATTCCCCTACACTGGATCATTGAGCCTCCACCATAGGAATGGGCTCCCCTTCCATTGATGCTACATATGCAATTGGAGCCATGGGACCCTCATGTATACTCTTTGGTTGGTGGTTTAGTTCCTGAGAGCTCTGGGAGTTCTGGTTGGGTGATATTGTTGCTCTTCCTATGGGGTTGCAAACCCCTTCAGCTCCTTCAGTCCTTACCTTAATTCCTCCATTGTGGTCCCCTGCTGAGTCTGATGGTTGGTTGCAAGCATCTGCATCTGTATTGGTCAGGTGCTGACAGAACATCTCAGGGGATACCTATACCAGGTTCCTGTCATTAAGAATTTCTTGGCATCAGCAATAGTGTCTGGGTTTGGTGTTTGCAGATGGGATGGATCCCTAGTGGGCAGTCTCTGGATGGCCTTTCCTTCAGGCTCTGATCCACTCTTTGTCCCTGCATTTCCTTTAGACAAGAGCAATTTTGGTTAATATTTCTGAGATGGGTAAGTGGCCCCATCCCTCAACCAGGGGCCATGTATAATCCCTGGATATGGTCTTTACAAGTTCTGTCTCCCCTCTGTTGAGTATTTCAGCTATAGTTATTCTTGTTGGGCCCTGGGAGCCTTTTGCTATCCTGTCATCAGGTATTTTCTACTGGTAACCCCCAGTTTCCCACCCCCACTGCTGCATTTTTCTATTCAATATACTTCTCTTCTGTCCCTTCCAATATATCTGATCCTGCACTCCTTTTTCTGTCTCCTCTCTCCCACCCAGGCCCCTTCCTTTCTCTACCTCCTGTGATTATTTTGTTCTCCCTTCTAAGCAGGACTGAAGCATCCACACTTTGGTCTTCCTTCTTGAGCTTCATATGGTCTGTGAGTTGTATTGTGTGTATTCCAAGCATTTTCCCTAATATTCACTTATCAGTTAGTACATACCGTGTGTGTTCTTTTTAGACTGGGTTACCAAACTCAGGATGATATTTTCTTATCTCATCCATTTATCTGCAAATTTCATGATCATTGCTTTAAATTGCTGAATAGTACTCCATTGTGTAAATGTACCACATTTGCTATTCCCATTCGTCTGTTGAGGGACATCTGGATTGTTTCCAGCTTCTAGCTATTATAAATGAGGCCGCATACATACATATACAGTGTGGGGTGTATATGTATGCATACATACATATATAGCATACATATATACATAGTAGAGCATAAGCATTCATAAGTTTTCAGATGAGGAATTGATAGATTATTTATCTCTTTAATTTTCTGCAATTTCAGTTTTTATACAGTGAGTATAATACATGCCTAACAAATTTGTGTGGCATAAATGACCACAGACAAAAATTTGAGTTTGTAATTTAATAAATAATATTTTATTAACAAGTGAACTATATGAACATATTATTTACATGTAGTAGAATTCACCAAAAAGATTTATAGCAAATATAGTGCAATTTTCAGAATTCTCTATGCTTTATTCTTTATGTATTCTAAGAAATATTTTCCCAACTTGAAGTCACCAATATTGATTTTCTGTTTTCTTCTAGGTATTTTCTTACTTTGTGTTTTACACTTTGATCTTTGTACCTTTCGTGCTATACTTCAGTGTGTGATCATACATAAGGACTCAGGTGCACTTATTTTTGTACGTACTATTATCTATAATTTTTTCTCCAATCATTACCTTAGTAAGTAAACTATTCATCATTTAAATTTGTTCTCTCAGATTGTTTTACTTTAAAAAAAAAACATTTGAAAACACATTTAAAATAGAATGGTTTTAAAATTAAGATAAAAAGTTTCTTAATTAACCTCAGTGTTTTCATTATTTTCTCATTGTCTTCTTGGTTTTTTCAGTTGAAGCGTTTTCTTACTTAGTAGTGATTCATCAGCTGGCAATGAGACATAACCGAAAAAGTACACATTCATACTGAAATAAGAATCATACCCAGACTCCCACTCTACCATTTATGTTATATGCTTATTATTAGGTTATTTGTGTTATTTAGGTAATAATTGATTATCTGGATTAATTCAATTAAAATGCAAACAATTTTTATACCTTAGAATTTCACAGAATAGAATATTGCTTAACATCTAACATGGGTGGGGCTGCAAATTAATTATACAATCTCAATTAGACTTACAGGTATTTGTTGAAAGGGCCCAGCTCTCTGTGTGTTTTTTCTATCCCCCACCTTAATTTCCCACTTCAGAAGATGGTCAGTGAGAGCTTGCATTGTGTCTATTCTTAGATAGCTTTGCTTTCAACCCTAACTGATACAAATGTAGCAGGGAAAGCTGTTATTCTTATCCTGGATCTGATCTATGGCTACCCAAGAAAGGAAAATAGAGATAGTGTCACATACAGGACAACAAGGTTGTCCAAATTCATTTCCAGAAACTTTTCATGTATATAAGTAGAATCATGTGGGGGTCTAGGGGTGGGAAAGGTCAACCATGACAAGAAAAAAAGAAGAAATTACTATAATTTATTCATTTACAGGCAATGTACTGGACCCTCTATATATTCAAATAGGAAATACAATGCATTTCCCTAAAATGACAATTCCGTAATCACACTGAAGTCATATGTAGCAGTAATAACTCGATATACCAATATGTTAAGTGATTATATATTGTACAACAGGAATGAGTTCTAACAGCTTGTCCCGTGACATACAACACATGCAATATGATATGTCAGTGATATGACAGATCACATAGTCAGAATTTTATTTTATGAAAGGTCCATGTGTACAGATCTAATACAGGCTAGTGTTTCCCAAGTTTGGGAGGTAGCAGAGTATGGAATGATAAGTATGGGTCATTTGGTTTCATAAAACAACAAAAGTACCTTATTGATTTCGGTGGCGCTTACACAAATTTGAATTCATTAAAGCACACTTCAGTATACATATTAAATGGGTGTTTTGTTACACAAATTATATCTTAGCATTGTTAAAATTTGTAAACATGTTAACACATTTTCAGTAAATATGAGTTCTAATTTTGTCTACTAGTTTTCAGCTTTTGTTTAGTGTCCTATATCATATACATATACAACAAATGCTTATAAACATTTCTCATAATAGATTACTTGTAAAAACAGATTTAGACTACTTTATACTATAAATCAGCACAACAAACTATTACCCAGTGACAGCTTTTAGTATAATGAACTAGATAACTGGTACATAATTTTGTCTCAGATATAAGAATAATTTTTGTTCATTTGTTTGGTTGGTTAGTTTGGTTTGTTTTTTGAGACATGGCTCATCTGTGTAACTTTAGCTGTCCTGGAATGCATGCTGTAAACCAGTCTGGCTTTGAACTCGCAGAGATCAGCCTGCCTCTGACTCCAAACTGCTGGGATTAAAGTTCTGTACCTTTATACCATAGTCTAGCAGAAATATTCATTTTTAATCTGGATTCTTTAGTAGTTCTTATAATAATCTAAAAATTAAGAAATTGCTTGACATAAAATATGATTAGTCAAAAGGAAATGTTTTCTCAGATTCAACACTTGGAACGTTGAAATAAATGTATAGTATACATATAATAATTGATCTGTGAACCTTCAGGCTCCAAATGCTTACATGTTGCACCTACACCTATTGGTATGTTTAGTAAAGCCATGGACATTTATACACATTTTATGGAAAATAAATAAAATGTTATTAAAGTTGTATGGATTTTCATGGTATTCGATGTGTTTTCTATTTCTTTTCTCTCCTAACTGCTATCCCAAAACTTGGCTTCTGTGCAGCTTCAATATTCACAGTTTTTGTACTTTTGTGGCATTAATTTTGTCAGTAATTATAAAACAGAAATTGAACATGCATAGCAAATGTGTTATTGACTGATTAGCAACAAAAAGAATACTAGACATACCTACTAACACTAAATATACCAACAGGAATGTGTCAGGAAATATATTCCTTTAGTTCTGCTTGCTACACATTCCTAGAGTAGCTATTGTTTGAAGTGTGACATTTATTAAAAACATTTTCTTTCCAAGATTTTTAATATGAAGGGATGTTGTATTTGTCACAGGGTTTTTCAGCATCTAACAAGATGATCATGCGTTATTTTTTTTTCCTTTGCTTATATAGTGGGTTACATTGTTGGAATTCCACGTATTGAACCATCCCTGCATCCCTGGGATGAAGCCTATTTAATCATGGTATATAATTATTTTGACATGTTCTTGGATTCAGTTTGTGAGAATTTTATTGAGCATTTTTGCATTGATATTCAAAAGGGAAATTGGTCTGAAGTTCTCTTTCTTAGTTGGTTCTCTGAAGACCCAGCTATACCACTACTGGGCATTCACCTAAAAGATGCTCCAACATATAACAAGGACACGTGCTCCACTATGTTCATAGCAGCCTTATTTATAATAACCAGAAGCTGAAAAGAACCCAGATATCCCTCAGTGAAAGGAAAGGTACAAAAAATGTGATACATTTATACAGTGGAGTACTACTCATCTATTAAAAACAATGACAAGTGAAAATTGTAGGCAAATGGATGGAACGAGAAAATTCCTGAGTGAAGTAACCGAAAACCAAAAGGATAGACATGGTATGTACTTACTGATAAGTGGATATTAGCCCAAAAGCTCAGACTACCCACCATGCAACTCACAGACCATAGGAAGCTTAACAAGAAGGAAGACTAAAATGTGGATGGTTTAATCTTGCTTAGAAGGGGAATATAATAACCACAGGAGGTAGAGGTAGGGAAAGACCTGGGAGGGAAAGAGGAGGGGAAGGGAAGCAGGGCAGGATCATGTATGGAAAGAGATAGGAGAGAAGTCCAGAGCATCAGAAACATGAACAGAAATATGTAGTAGTGGGGGGAGTGCTGAGGGGAGAACAGGAGGAACCACCAGATAGTCCCAGATGCCAGGGAAGCCAGAGGCTACCAGGACTCAATGGGCTGACAGTAGATGAAATACCCAACAGAGGGGAGATAGAACCTGAAGAGACCATCTCCAGTAGATAGGCAGAGCCCCAGTTGAGGAATGGAGCCACCCCCCTATCTCAAAAACTTTAACCCAGAATTGTTCATGTCTAAAGGAAATTCAGGGACAAAATATTTAGCAGACACTGAAGGAAAGGGCATTCAGAGACTGCCCCACCTAGGGATTCATTCCATCTACAGACACTAAAACTAGACACTATTGCTCATGCCAATAAGTGCATGCTGACAGGAGCCTGGTATAGCTGTTTTCTGAGATGCTCTGCCATCACCTGACTAATACAGATACAGATACTCACAGTCATCCATTGGACTGAGCCTAAGGATCCCGATGGAAGAGCTAGGGGAAGGACAGAAGGAGCTGAAGGGGTTTGCAACACCGCAAAAAACTACATTAATTAACCAGACCCCCCAGAGTTCCTAGGGACTAAACCATCAACCAAAGTGTATACATGGAGGGAGCCATGGCCTCAGATACCTATATAGCATAGGATGGCTTTACCTGATATCTGTGGGAATGGAGGCCCTTGGTCTTGTGGAGACTTAATGCCACAGCACAGGGGGATACAAGAGCAGTGAGGCAGGAGTGGGTAGGTAGGAGGGGGATGGGATGGAGGACTTTGTGGAAGGAAGACAAGGAAAGGGGGCAACATTTGGAAGGTAAATATATAAAATAACCAATAACGGTAAAACTTAAAAAAATTCTTTATCTGGTATTTGTTTAATAATTTGCTTATACAAGTATATACATATTAGTAATAATTTTTTATCAGAAAAAGTGTTGTCCAAAACAAATATAAGGAGATTGATCCTAACGTGTATTATTTAAAATGCTTTAAAATAGCACTTCAATTAAGTTGCACATAGATGGTAAAGACTTAAGTTTTCATCTTTTTGTTTGTTTGTTTTTACTTTCCCCAAGGAGGACCACTTTACCCTTCCAAGCTTTTGTCACTGGTTCTTGGTGTGTGGCTTCCGATTTTCCCTGTCCTCTTTGTCCAACCTTTTCCCTGCTGTTCTGGTTCAGCTTATGTTTGGGCAACCACTCATTTACTAAACCAGCCTAATTCCCAACAATAGTCTGAAAAGTTTTGTTGTTGTACTCACAGATAAATCTGGTCTTCACTCTATCTAGGAAATATTTCTTTGAAACCAAAGAAGGCTATTAAAGAAACCCATAACTAATGAACATGCAGGGCCCAGTCCCAATGGGTACATCTACAAAATCCCCCCTTACCTAAGGCTCAGGGAACCCTTTCAGGGGTAGAAAGATTGTAAGAGCTAGAGGATCAGGGAGTACATTTACTGTGAGATTGTGTCTCTTAGGAATGTCAGAAGCTACCCCCCCCCTAAAAAATCATTGATATTAAAAACATTTCTGGCCTTAGTGAGAGAAGATGCACCTAACCCTCAAGAGACTTGAGGCACCAGGGAGTGGGAGGACTGGTGGAGTGGAGAGTGGTGGGGTGGGGACATCCTCTTGGAGACTGGAGTGGGGAAGAGAGAGATATGGGATGAGGAACAGTTGGGGGGGGCAGACTGAGAGGGAGATGAAGTCTGAACTGAAAAAAGGATGAAAGAATAAAAATAAATACATTAAAGTATATATAGAATTAAAAACAAGAAAACAGGCTGAAGAGATGGCTCAGTGGGTAAGAGCACTGACTGCTCTTCCAAAGGTCCTGAGTTCAATTCCCAGCAACCACATGGTGGCTCAAGACCATCTGCAACAGAGTCTGATGCCCTTTTCTGGTGTGTATGAAGAGAGCAATGGTGAATACATAAAATAATTTAAAAAATAAAACATTTTATATCAGTTGTTTATTGCATGAATATATATATTTCTAATTAATTCAGTTATTCTGATCATGTCTGTCTTGATTCACTTTTCTTATAAGATATAGATCCTCAAAATAGAATAACTGGGCCAGTTAAGACAATTTCTATTTCCCTGTGAGTATGAAACAGTAAGTGCATCTCTATACAGCTAAATATCTACTATTGTGACAGTTTGGGCTTTCTTCTTTTAAAATCTAGTTACTTCCTTTATACCAGCTTGTTTTGTTATCCTGCCTAAGAAATAAATATATTTCCCTAGTCCAAATGTGTTCTCTACCCTGAAGCTGGAATATAAAATTAATTAATGACCATAATTGGAGCAGCTGTAAACTCAGTAATAAAAGTATTTTTATTTTCTAGCAGGAGCTCAGAAAACTTGAAAGTTTGCATCATTATTAATGGATTTAGGGTGTGCTTGCCCATAAAATGTCACTGCTGCAGGAAGGGGATTCAGAGTAGACTGAAACCCGTGACTCCACCTTTCTACCTGCCTGCCCCAGACTTGGCTGTATTATTCATCTGATCTGTGTGTGAGTCTATCAGAATCATCTGAGATATTGAAGGACAATGGGTAGCTGAGCTAATAAAGCTAAGGATTAAGGGGCTTAGATTGCTATTTTGTGGTAAGCCATAAATGAGTCCGGTCCAAACAGATGAGTGAGAGGCAATTCACAGTGAGATGAAAATGAAATCAAAAGCAGAGAAGGATGAATGAAATGATAAAAGGGCTGTGCCGTTTTGAGGAATGGCAAATTAAAGTACGCAGTCCTGGTGGCTTCTCAAATGAAGCTATCCGAACTTGTTACCCTTCATAAATTTCTCTGTATTCTTCATTTAAAAATATTTTTGGCTGGCTTCTAGTCCTTATAACTCAAAGCAGTTTGTTAGGGATTGTCAGCAAACTGGTGGAATTGAACTGAGTATAATTAAATTAAAAGTTCCATAAAACTCTTCTGTTAAAAAATTTATAGATTTCTATTTTATGTTTTTACTTTCAGAAAAAAAAATAATGGGCAATGGAAACTTTATCTCAGTGGGGAAACATCTTCTCTCTTTAGAATTCAAGCAATAACAATTCTATGGGGTAATGATTATTCTAAATGCATTGTACCATGTAAATTAATCTATTGCTTTGGTAGCACTGATCCAAAAAGCAGAGCGGATGCTGAGTGCACAGAATGAACAAATTAATTAGCCCACCTACAAAATCAAATAAATCTCACAGTGGTGACCTCTGAGTAGTACAATAAAGAAAGACATGAAGTTCTTTAGTAACTTTGGTGGAAGTAAAACCAACTCTAGTAGGACCAAGCAGTTGCAATGTTTATTCCAGAGCCACAAGAGAATTTTCCTGGGGCCAAGTGGTTAAGGGTCTGGACAATAGCATGATGTTGAACAAAATGCATTTTAAGTGTATTTCTCTATAAATGATCCCAAAATAAACATTGCTGAGAAAAGAAACTCATTAATTTCTTCTTCTGAATGAACAATACCTGGTCCTATGATAAGTCACAGAACATGGAACAGATATTCTTTCATTTTACTGAAGTAAAAATCCATGTGTGTTCTAAGGACCTGGACACATTTCTTTGCATCTAGAGCAAAACTGGAGGCAAATTCCAGAACAACAAAAACAAGCAAACAAGCAAAAAAATACAGGAGCTCAGCTCAGCTCATTTTAAATGTCTTATACCAGATTCATTCTGCCCAATTATAAGCGTGTCCATATGCCTGAGAAATTCAATCTTTGGTGGGGATTTATGCTATGTTAAAGAACTGAGAAAGTCTCATTAACAACATCTGTAAGTATATAAAGGCAGCAGGTTCAGGCTGATGGGCAAGTTGATTGCAATTCATTTATGGGCCTCAGCTGCTGTCAAGGGGTGTCGTGCTACCAGGCTAGGTGTTTTAAAGCTGTGCCAAATTAAGAACCAGCTATCAGGCCTTCACGCAATCACACTAGTGAGAATGTGGGCATGGGCTCACTCGGAGAAAGGTCATAACCTTTGTTAGTGAAGCTACTCTTGGCCGATGGCAGCATTCAAGAGACACAACTGAAAGCCATCAGCAGCTAGCACTTGAGATGAACGTAAACAATCCCTCGCTCCTGAGGAGAAATCACTTGGGGACACCAGTTTAGTCATTAGAGTCCACTGTCTCTAATGCTCAGAAGGATTCACTTCTTATGGCAAATTCTCCTACCTTGGAAATACATTCTAGTTTCTAGTATGCTCTCATCCCCTAGAGCAATCAGCATGGAAGGTGTGCAATGCACTTACCTACAACTCCCAAGTCTCCCTTTTGCAGAGTCAGTACTATGTCTGGGACTCATCCTTTCTCTTCCTCCTTCCAGTCTGGATTTCTCTCTCAGTCTGGTCGTTCTCTAGTGTTCAAGGTTGTTTAACTAACAGAGTGGCACTGACTCTGATGTGTCTGGGACTGTGGTCAGCACACACATCTCGGCCAGATGCTGATGCCATGCTTCCTTATCATAAAATGTGATTTACAGGCCACCAAGTGACACTCACTGTGTCATTCAAGCATGGAATTTATTCATCCCTGAACAATTGGATTGCAACAGTCCTATGCCATCTTTATTACCAGGGTCAAGTACTGCTAAAATGTGTTGACATCTTTCTCTACCTGCTAGTCCCAAGGCATGCAGCCTCATCCAGATGGCAGACAAAATGTCACTTACTACAATTCTAGCCCCTTACTCTGATGCTCTGGCTGAGAAAACAGAACACTGGGAGTCCACAGTCATGGACAACATGCTTCTGCTCTCTTTGTCGGTCTGTCTGCTTGTTTCACTCTTTCTTCCTTTCTTTTTATCTTTTCTTTTTTTTTTTTTAACTGTACTAGCATACAGTATTAAGACCCACATATATATGACACCTTGGCCATATACAAGCTGCCAAACCTTCTTCACTATGAAATGAATGCTTTGGTCTGAGAAAATGGTTCTGTAAAGTCCATGTATGCTTGGGAAAGTAGTGTATGCCTATGTGCCAGCAGTAAGCAGAAGGATCAGGAATCTGAGGCCAGCCCAGAGTAAATAGTTAATTGTAAGGTAGTCAGGACTTCACAGGGAAACTCTGGTTCAAAATTGTCTCAGACAATCCTATGGTTAGAATCTAATATATTTATAGACTTCCTCTCCTTCCACCCATACCACAGGCTGCAAAGGCTTATCTTAAAAATTCACCAATCCCGGTCATCTTCAACTGTCCAAATTAGATTTAATGTCATCCATTTGCAACCAAATGATCTGTGAGTATCCTAGAGACAGATTTATTTCAGGGGCTCATAATTAACCTCTACTTCTGGGAAGTTGAATGGTTAGCCCGAGATGTAGCTAAAATGGCTTTATTGTGACGAAGCCTATCGTAGACCTGTACGGTTCCAAGCATGATCTGACACAGAGGTCATATATGACAAAAGCTGACACCATCTACTGGCTGAGTCTTCTGTCTGTTTGAATATCTGTGGCTCTTACTCTAGCAAGCATCTGGTGAGTTTTTTCATAAGGCACAAATATCTCCATGAACTATGTTAATTCACCTGTCCCTTTCTCAGATCTCACAGTATTAAGGTAAGCAATTGGCCACTGGCCTTATAGTGATGTATTTTTGTATGTTAGATGAGCTTCAAGCCCACCTTTCCAGCCAGCCCACCATTCAGCTCACTTCTAGCACTGCATCCATTTTTGTCTTCCAAGGCATTCACCAGGTGAAAACAAAGATATCTGGCTTGGGCTCTACTTTTGTGTAGTGCTAACTGAACATTATTGAACCTAATGAGGCCTGACCCATGTCCCTTCCTTCTAAAGGACTCTCCCTGTGTAGATATATGTGTTTTTAGGGAGTATCATCATTAAATGATGAAAAACAATGGCTTTCTTGGGAACCCAGTTGTGTGATAAACTTAAACCATTTGCCCCTGCCTAGTAAGCTTTATTGTAGGCGTAACTATGGGACAGGTTCTCTTAGGTTTTTGTCTTCTACGCTTTCCATGGCAAGTTTATCTTAAATCTCAAAATATATTACAACTTCTTGCTTACTGGTTATATTGATCATGAAAGGATATGTTTTTCTGTGGCAAAGCCCCGGTACAAGAATTTGGATGATCTATTTTTATAGTGTTAAAAAGAAAGCAGGTTGAATAATCTACTGGGCATGTACCATGTGAGTGTGAAGCAATATTCATATATTTTTGCCACATGCAGGTAGAGAAGGTCTATCTTTGACTGCTATGGAAGTTCATGAAGTTCACATTCACCTCCCAGTTTGCAAGTAGTTTTTTGAATGTTGTGCCCAGCCTTTCCTCTTTAAGTGCTTATGAATAGCGGTAGCAAAAACTGCCATTCAACCAGAACATAATTGTTCAATATTTCCAGTCTAGAGATGGGTAGATACCATTCCCTGCTATGATAGTTCCAACCAATGTGAAGCTGCTTCTGACTACAAAACAATCTCATGTTAGTTGTATAAATACATGAGAAAAATAACTGTACTTGAGTTATCAGTTTATTGAGTACTCAATGTAATTGAGTAGGTACTCAATCACACCCTCATCATAGACTCTAACTGTAACAATTCAGTACCTGGATATCCATATAAAGTTGAATTTCGTGATCAAAAAAGTCCTTGCATGCCCCTTTATCTTCAGTGTATATATTTCTCCCCCTTAAAATTTTGGGTTTAAGGAAAGAGTAGATAGTGTCGAGCATACATATATCTATGGAGGTAAGGCCTCCCTCTGCTAAGATCTTGATCACTCTTCAAAAAGAAGGTACATCTAGTTGGACACTGACTGGGGGTTAGAACACATTGTTGAAATAATGATTCTGATTTTAGGATTACACACTTTAATTAGTTTTGCCTCCATAGACAAGGTGACACTTGAGGATGACAACATTCTGTTCACCACTGCATTTTAGAAGTTTGGTTTTCAGGCAGTACATTAACTCTGTAGGAACTTGATGCTCATTAACATAATTGTGTCGATATTACTCCCACCTGACAATCACTATTTCCACTTTATCAGGCTCCTATTTTCAACTCTGTCTCCTATAAAACACCCATGTTCTTTTGTCATCTTCAAAAGCTTTTCAGAGATGGTGGCATCATATTAGCAATGCATCCCTCACCATTGGCTAAGCACAAATCTAACAAACTCTTATTTATTTGGATTTGGATTTTATTTATTTAGATTTTTTTCAGGTTCATCTAGGTAGCTTTACATACTGGCATTGCTTTTCTTTTTATTTCCCAATTGTATCATATGTAGTGACAAAAACATTTTCCATTTATTTCGTATGTATTAGTAGTTTATTTCTAGTTTAGGGAATTTGTAACTGAAAATCATCAATATTTTTATGCATATACTTTATTTGTATGTGTGCTTGCTTATATTAGAGAAACTGCAGAAAATATACTTGCTAGTATTAAAAATGGAATATATCAAACTTTTGTGAGAATGTCAAATTTGAAACAAAATTTAATAGACACAAAGTAGTTATACATATTTATGGAAGTGACATAATAATCTGATAGGTGTATAATGATTAAACCATAAAATGTCCATTTGTCTTTCTTTAAATGGATAGCATTTTATCCTTCTGGAAACCTTCAACCTTCCCTTTTTCAGTTTTGTTTTAAAATCTAAAATAAATCTCTATAAACTTAAGGCAGCCTAATGTACTGAAAAGAACTAGAGATGATTTCTCTCTCACCACACAGGAGTTTGTTAACCATTATCCAACTTTCCTACATCAGCTCTTATGCTCTTCTTTGCTTTCACTGGTCACTGTCCTTTCTGCCTCTGTGAGATAAATTCTGAGCAGTAAGCTTTTATATGAGTGCTGATATATGATAACTGTCTTCATATGCCACTCTCTCATTCCATCCTTAGATAAAATAAAAGAGAGAAAACTGACACATTTTTCAAAGAGATTATACTACTCTGCATCCCCAATAGAAATGTGCACATATTCCAGTTAGTGTACTGCAACACCAGAAGTTGCTATTGTATTTTTTAAACCATTTACTCAGACAGTAAGCGGAACTTACTTGTTCTTTAGTATAAAATACTGAATGACTAATCATAATCATTTCTTGAACATTAACCATATAAGGTCTTATTGACCATAATTCTAGATTTTACAAAATTGATGGTTTTACCCACTGTAGTGGGAAGGGAACTTTTATTTCATTATAGGTTTTACAGATATTTATATATTTTGAGTATTAAGTCTTTGAAACACACATCCTCCTCAACAGAGAATGAAATGGTTTTCTTGTAAAGTGTAGTTTAATACAATGTAACTGGTGCTTAATACTGCCTATCTAATGAACACCAGAGTTTGGGTAAAAATAAATAAACAAACAAAACACCAAAAAAATTGCAGAATATTTCTCCCTTAGATCGGGTGACTCACAAAGAACTACAGATATTTATAACTGCTCAATACCTCCATAGAGTATCCAGTTACATATTGCTAGCTTAAGTATCATTAATAAATACCAATAATTAAAGTCCAAGGTACAGTCACTACTCTGTATATCTCATTTCTGTACCATTATAATTTTTTTAAAAATACTAGACACTTTGATGTTACCCATGCAAATAATTTTACATATGTTTTCTTTATGGTTTTTAAAGGATCTTTTAAAGTTACCTCTGATATCCTTCTTAGAAAGGGGAAGAAAATACTCATGGGAGTAGATACAAAGTCAAAGTATGGAGCAGAGACTGAAGGAAAGAGCATCCAGATACTGTCCCACCTAGGAATCCATCTCATATACAGTTAGCAAACCCAGACACTATTGTGGATGCCAAAAAGTGCTTGCTGACAGGAACCTGTTATAGCTGTCTCCTTGGAAGCTCTGCCAGTGCCTGACAAATAGATGCTTGCAGCCAACCATTAGACTGAGCACAGAGTCACCAATGGAGGAACTAGAGAAAGGACCCAAGAATTTGAAGAGGTTTGCACTCCCAAAGGAAGAACAACAATATGAACCAACCAGTAGCCCCAGAGCTCCCAAGGACTAAACCACCAACCACAGAGTACACATGGAGGGACCCATGGCTCCAGCCCTCATATGTAGCAGATGATGGCCTTGTGGGACATGAATGAGAGGAGAGGCCCTTGGTCCTGTGAAGGCTTAATGCCTCAGTCTAGGGGAATACCGAGATAGGGAAACAGGGGTATGTGAGTTGGTGAGCAGGGAGGGAGGGATGGGATAGGGAGTTTTCAAAGAGGAAACAAGAAAATAGGATAAAATTTGCAATGTAAATAAAGAAAATATATAATAAAAAAGATTCCCTGTCCTTTTTTCTTCTAGAAGGTATAAATTAAACTACAAATTAAGCTTTAAATGGTACTATTTATAATGACAGTAGCGATGGGTCTTTGTGTATCTTTGGGACATTCACTCAAGCTTGTGCACACAAGTGGCTGACAGAATTTGACAGAATTTGATAACAATATTCTATTGTTGCTCCTGACTTCAGGTTTTTGAGGTAGTGTCTTTTGCTTAACCTGGATTTGCTTATTTGCTATACTGGCTAGTCAGTGGGCCAGATGTAGAATCTACTTGTATCTATCCACAGTGCTGATTTTACAAGCACATACAGACATACTCTTTGTAGTAGAGATACAGATCAAAACTCAGGTCCTTGCACTTGTGTAGAAGGTGCTTTTGCCACAGAATCATCTCCTCCCCTACCTAGAATATGCTGTGTTTGTATTTTACTATTACTCTTTGATCATAGGATAAGGATGTCAGTTCTCTCGTCTCTTCCCTTCCTCCAAACCTACTTAACTATTTGTTCTCTTCCAAGTTCACATATTCTTTTAAAATTATACACATGTATTCCTCACTATATCATTGTTGGTCTGTGTAATGTTACTTCTATGTATATTATAAGAGCTGACTGGGTTAGATTGCTTTCTTCTTCCCTGGGAAAGATCATTTCTCCTTCTATCAGTAGTCTTCTGTTGTCCAGGGGTAGGTCTCCTGTAGGGCAGAGGCCTCTATGTTTTCCCTGTCTAGGTGTTAGAAATCATTCATCTATGTTTAGTCAGTCATGTTACTGAGATTTTACTGCTGTAACTTCTTAACTTACCAGGAGACACAATCTCACAGCAATCTCTCTGATCCTCTAGCTCTTAAAATATTTTTGCCCCCTGTGTCACAAAGTCCTGTGAGTCTTAGGTGTGGGAGTGTTTTCTAGGTATGCACATTGGGACTGGGTTCCACAACTCTGAATTTTGATTGGTTGTAGCTTTCTGTAATGCTTTCTGTCTGTTGCAAAGAGAACTTTCCATGTTGATGGGTGAGGACTGTATTTATTTGTGGATATAAGGACAAATATTTTGAATGTGTAGTTAACAAATATGCTGTTTTAGTAAATTGATGGTTGTAGAGTCTCCACCAAGATCCATGAATTCATTAGCTCTGGATAGTTGGCAAGGTTTCCAATACCAAGTGTTTTGCCCTCTTATTGAGTGGGTCATAAGTCTAATTAGAGAGCTGTTGGTTACCACAAAAGTATGCCTGCCACAACCTCATCCATGGAGTGGTTGTTGAAGTCAGTCATAAAAGTCATAGCTGAACAGCACTTTTGGCTGCTCCTCTGTTTTGAGAGGTTTCAAGGAATATTCTGGTTCCTTCTAGTCTTTAGGAAGGAAATTGTCTTGTTGTTGTTGTTTAAAATTCATTGTTATTCACTAACTGAAGTCAATGTTTTAGTTCCTTTTTTTTTCATTACAACCCTGTAGTCCTAGAACCATTTGTTAATATGACTGTTTTCCTCACTAAAACATTTATGTATAAATTAGTTTGCAAAATTTTTGTTCTGTTCCTTGAGTCTATTCTTCACTTATATATTTAATACTGAAGCATAATAAATGTCATTGAAATCAAGAAGTAGAAGTCTTTCAACTGTGTTCTAAAAACTATCAGATAACATGCGAATATGGTTCCACCATATACTTCCTCAATGTTTTCAATTAGCTTCTCATTTATTTCTATCACTGAAACAGGGTTTCTGTAATTCTGATGTGGGATGACCTTCTAAAACTATCGGAGAATAATGTATAACAGTGTAAACTTTTGATCTGTGATCATGGGTTTTAGTGCTTTATTTATTTTTAGATTTTATTTCTCCAGTTTGTATTTCATAGCGTCTAGGTATTTTGTACTAGATTAATTTTATTTTAGTTTGTTATGCACAGTTCTGTGTGTGAAAGATCATTAATTTTTAAACTTTATTTTGATGTTTCTCATGTATACAAGCCCAGGTGTTATAAATTCACTTAGCATTTATGCATATTCTTCAAAAGTTCCATATATGTAAACAATATATTTTGATCGTATCCCGTCCTCTATCTCCTCAGTGGCTCACTAACTCCCACTAAAAAATTTCCCTTCCAACTTTATGACTTTATGTCTTTAGAGTTTCTTGGAGTAAGGCTATGAACTGCTGGACATCCCCTAAGGAAAACTGAGTCTGCCTTCTCTAGAAGCCTTCAACTACCCACAGCTCCTCAGCTATGAGTAAAGCCACAGAAGCACCCTGCCCACTCTCCATAATGGAACTTAATGGTATGCAGTGGTCTTAGTGGTCTTGTAGTCTTAATAGCTTTATAGGTCTTAGTAGTCTTGGCAGCTTTTTCTCTACATTTTCTTGTGGGTAACGATTTGACTATTAACATAGGAAGTTGTAATCATTGTTTCCAATTTGTTCATCTGCAATTGCTTCGTCCTTCCTCCTCTTAGCTCTTTGCCCTTCTTTCCTATGTCTCAAGTCACCCAGAAAACTGTCATAGGAAAGTTGTAGACAGCATAGACAAGATTGTCTTGGCCACAATAATCTGAGGAAAAGAAGGCAGCTTATTTTTTCCATTGAAGTATAATGTCCATTATTCTTTATAAGATTATGTAAATTTTCATTCACTCCATGTTTGGAAAAACATCAATCACATGGAATATTTAATTTTTCTCAGATCTGCTTTGCTTATGTTGACATAATAAGATAATTTTTCCTTTTGTTCATGAATGTAGTTGAACTCACTTTGCTGTACTCAAGTAACTTAATGTGGCCACTTCTATGTTTTTTAAATATATTCATGGATTCATCTATTGGGGTGACCCTACTTACATTGTATTAAGGTGAATCTCTGTATTTTCAACACTTAATTCTGTGTTAATAGAGAGCTAAGTGGTGGAAGGATTTTGGTATTGCCATTTCTATGGCCCAACACAGGTTTTATATTTGTAAATGTTTGTCCTTGCACACGTGCTCAAAGATGGTCAGGAATTTCTCACTGCCTTAGGCAACCTAAGAGATATTCTGGCATTGGCTTACTGTTGACTGATTATAATAAAGATCTGACAGCCAAAGCAGGCAGAAAGTATGAGGGTAGAACTTCTGGGCAGATGGAAGCGATGCAGGGAGAGGCAAGCTGAGCTAGGAGAATCAAAGAGAAACAGAAATGAACAGAATGGACCAGAATAGAAGCAGGGAAGTAAAGAGCTAGCCATATGGCTAGGGTAGGCCAGGAAGTCAGGTTAAAATAGATGAGCTAGTGGAGAGACTTACTCAGCTAAAGGCCAGCTGCTTTAAACTATATAGAAGTCTTTGTGGCTTATTTATATTTTAAGCATGTCTGAGAAAGCTCCACAATACTTTATTTCCTAATAATTTATGAAATTTGTTTATATTTTTTCATAATAAATTCTATATTCATATTATTAGTCTTTTGTGTCTACTTATTTATATTAAACTAGTAATTTTGTAAAGATCACTCTCTATTATGTAATTCATATATTTCAATGTAATTCATGAAATTCAAACAACTCCCCTTTATTTTTCTGGTTTGAGAGAAAAAATTGAAAATAAATGATTTCTCAAAATATGAGCCCTAAAACCCTTATCCCCATGAACATCAAGTTTAGAATATACCTACATTTTATATTTGCAACATACAAGTGGAAGATCAAGTAAGGCATAACACTGGATCTCCCAGATCTATGGGGGAGTATTCAAAGACCCACTCAGATACCAAAGGCCTCATAAGGATGCTAATGATCCTTCTATAACACAACATACTATTTGTCCATGACAATCCAATGTGTCTCATACTCTTTCAGTTACTTCTATGAGACACATAATCTTTTTGACAATCTCTTTACTGTGCAAAGAGTTACCACATTATATTGCTTATAGTTAATAACAAATAAAATTGTTTAACAAAAGTGCCACCAGTCCCCCACCCACAATAAGTTTTTCATGAGTTGTTTCAATCCATAGGGACACAGCTAAGGAATATAAAGGGTTGATTTTATGTTTGCCCGTGTGCATACTCACAATATCTTAAATATTCTGTTGGTTCTGTTAGCCTGTGAAAGAAAACTATGTTAGCTAGCTATTGTGCCCAGGAGGGTACAAGAAAATTAGATGTCTTTTTATGCTTTTGTGACTTGGATGGCATATAGAAAACCCTTTCAGTTGTTTACTCTCCCAGATACAACCCTGTACCTTTCACCCACCATTGATTTTCACTTCTCCACTGCAGCTCTAAATAGGATACACATGTGTATGCTAACACACGGCAACACAACTACAAACCCAGTGTTCCTACGTCATATACCTGTGAGCTTCTTCCAGTGTGCCAAGTAGAGGGCTGGCCAGCAGGGACATTATTTAAACTAAGTCTTCCCGTTGCATCATGGGTTCACTCGGCAGAAGGTTCGTGCCACATAAGTGAGACATTCACATTAGATAAGGCTAGTGTGACCCTAGGTGAAGCTACTCTGGATGAATGACAATGTGTTTTAAAAATACAATTGTGTGGTTTTGTTTTGTTTTGTTTTGTTTGACATTAGTACAAACAGAAAAATTGTAAGCCAATTGAGTTTATCCTCACTGTGATTTCCTCCTGGATAATTACAGTGTACTCTGCTGACATGTAAATTATTCAGCTCTAAGAAATCCAACCATGTAAAGGGACACAAACCTAATCAATGCCAGATTATCAGTAAATGAGGCTGTGTTTGGAAACAGGTACAGTAAGGTTCTTCATTAATTTGAATGCTGGAAAGTTCCTGTAGTACTGAGGGAAACTGGACTAACAAATTTACTGTCATAGATTTATAGACTGGACTTCATCACTCTGCATAAAGTATTGATAAGTTAATGATCAATGATTCTTTACAACATATTGCATAATCAATATGAGTTTGGGGAAGATGTAGGAAGACATTAATAATGCACATTTTATGCATAAGTCTGTTTTTAACGATTAAAGGCTTTATAAATCACATAGGAGCCAGGTTATAGTTAGAATATAAATAAAGGATCACTTTAGTCAGTCAATATAGCATTTATATTTAAAAATTTGCATGAAGGAATCTCAAAATCTACACCCAACTTCCAACCCCCCATAGATAAAAAGGCAACTAACAGCTGCTAATAGCTGGAGAATCAGTCTTCTCTAGGGAAGAGTACCCTGATGTTTAGCATACATAGATTCTATTATAAAGTAATCGCTATACTAAGATTTATACTTATCTATCAGTATGTATGCAACTCTGTATTTGAATGGATACACATGTGTGCTGGTGATTTTAGAAGCTAAAAGAGTCTCACTATCTGGGAGTGGAGCAGTTCTGAGCCCCTAACAGTGTTAGGAAATTGGTCTCAGCCCTCTGGAAGAGCAGAAAGTTCTCTTAATTGCTGAGCCATTTCTCCAGCCATAAGTAGATCTGTTCATTTCCTCCCACTGTATTTATGTATATGTGTGTTGGGGTACAGATTATAGATTATCCCTATAAGTCATGTACACATCAGGATTTTTTCATGCTCAAAATCATTTTCAACGATCTTCTCTAAACCTTGAATATAAAGAATAGAAGAGTCAAACTGATTGAGTCAAGAGCACTTGATTTGCATTTTCAATAGTTATCTCCACATTAGGCCACAGACTCACAAAAAAGACATCACAAACTCTGCTAATTTCTGTTTTTCTTGGAACTGCTCTCTCAGAAGGATACTTTTTTACATTACATTTGCTTGTGGGAAAGGAGCATAGGTGATCATAACCATCAATCATAGCACTCATTGTGAGTGCTCATGGGAAAGTATTGACTGCCTCAAATAAGCAAGAAAATTCTAAATATTAATACTTGTTAGAAGGAGTTCTCTTATTGTTCTAATACCTTACATTTGTAATTTATGAAAATTTTTTGTAACATGTTCTAAAGTGAATTACTTATTAGAACCTTTATCTGCTTGTAGATCCTGCTGTGAAGATTCATAGGTTATTTTATTTAATTCCACTTTATTTGTAAATATTTTGAAATATACCTCATACTTTACTTCTAGAGTCTTTCTAAATAAAGGTAGAAATTTTTTGTAATATCAAGTTCTAGAGATGAGTGATGAGATTTTGGAACTATGCTATTCTATGTTTAGAAAATATATAGTGAGTTGTATTTTTAGTACTAAAGGGACTTTCCAAACTCTAGTTCTCAAGTTTGTCTTAAAAATTATTAGTACAAATAATTTACATCTTCTGGTTTAAGGTTTTATTTCTTAAATAAATAGCATTTCTATGGATTTTGTTCAAATATTTATTAGGATATTCAGTGAGTTAAGCATTTAAATGTAAGGCCTGGAGAGATGGTTCCACATTTAAGAATGCAAACTGCTCTTGCTGAGTGTCCAAATTTATTACCAAATCCCCAAAGTGGCAGACAAACACTTGCAAGTACAACTCTAGAGGATCGGAAATGCTCTTTTTGACTCCTTGGAAACCTGACCCACGCAGAGATCTAAGTGTACACACACATGACTTTTAAACTTTAATAGAATTAATTTTAAAATCTTAAATCTACACTGGAAATATGAGCATTGCTTGTAATAATGTTGTAGATATTTTCCCTTGTCTTTCAGTTCAAAGAGTTCCATTAAAAAATTTAAATCCAAATTATTATTCCTACATCCTCTGGAATTTCTGCCCACTCTTAACAGCTGATAAAAACTAAAATACAGTTTATCTACATCTATGAAAAAAGCATGGGGTCTCTTGAGTAAATACAGTGTTTAGAACATTTCCAAATCTCTTATTTTAAAGGGGGAAAGGGATTAGGACTGGGCGTTGCTACACCTGAAGAGTGATTCTGTGATGATGGAGAATGGCTGGAGGATAATGGACATGCAAGGCATGATGCCTACAACTGAAGTATATATGATCTGTAGTCATGGAGGAGCCTTGAGTTTAGTAACCTGGATATTCTGTCTGCACAGATCTACAGAGACAGTGGGTAGAAGGCACTGGAGAAAATGTGTGTGTGTGTGTGTGTGTGTGTGCTTGTAAGTCTCTCTCTCTCACACACATACATATATAATCTATCTGTATGCTGTGATGTCAGATGATAAGAATTTTGAGAGATAAAAATCAGCAGGCTAAATTATCTAGTCTTTGTGCTTTAGTGTAAAACTACTTAGTAAAGCTCAAATAAACAGAAACATTTCAGTAATTAAGCTGCAAACGTAAAGAGGCTGCAAAGTATTGAGTCAGAACCATATATGAACAATAGACATGGGATAACCCACATTTTGGGCAGGACTGAGTGACACAGGACAAGATGTCATGCAGGTCAGAAATTACCATTAAAGTTCAGAACTGTTTCCTAGCCAGGCAATGGTGGTGCATGCCTATAATCCCAGCACTTGGAAGGCAGATTTTTGAATTCGAGGCTAACCTGGTCTACAGAGTGAGTTCCAGGACAGCCAGGGCTACAAAGAAAAACACTGTCTTGAAAAACAAAATAAACAAACAAAAAGAGCTGTTTCCTATTCTGGTCTCTGACCCCTGCTAACCACTAGTAACAGAATTTATGGAGAGCAAAGCTGTGGATGGAGTGATACTAAAATCTCACTTTTTTTTCCTCGTGGTTTTGAGTAGCATTGTAGCACTATTTCATAAGGACAGGGATGTAATAAAGTATTTAAAAATGTCTTTCCTAGAGAGTGGCATGATAATGTTTGATAAATATTATCCTCCAATATTCTTTGAGATACTTTATGAAACCCACTGCACCTCTTTAATATATAAGAACAATTGAATTTTATTTTTTTTTTTTTTTTGGTTTTTTTTTTTTTTTCGAGACAGGGTTTCTCTCTGTAGCCCCGGCTGTCCTGGTACTCACTCTGTAGACCAGGCTGGCCTCGAACTCGGAAATCCGCCTGCCTCCGCCTCCCAAGTGCTAGGATTAAAGGCGTGCGCCACCACCGCCCGGCCTGAATTTTATTTTTGAGTTATATTCCATTTTGTATATGTTTACTATATATGTGTGTATGCATGTGCTGAGTCTGTTTACACAGATATGTGCGCATTATATATAATTCCATGTAAATAAAAATGTTTCCGGATGGCATTTTCAAAAATTCTTAGTGTTTTTCCTTCTACTGCCTCTGCTTCTTCCTCTCTCTCTTTCTCTCTCTTTCTCTCTCTCTCTCTCTCTCTCTCTCTCTCTCTCTCTCTCTCTCTCTCTCTCTCTCTCTCTCTCTCTCTCCCTCTCTTTCCCTCTCTCTCCTGTATTGAGTTCCCTCACACTTTCTCTGAATTTCTTAAAGTTCCTTTAAAGCTAAAGTTCACAGGTTTTTCCCATGTGCCCTCTGCCCCCTATCAGTGTTCTCCTTCTTTTCTTCTAACGCATCTCTCATATATCAGTTTTACTGTCCTATGCTTTTATGTGTGTGTTTACTCCTGCAGCTAATTTCATATGTGAAATTCAGGGCTAGAAATGCCAGCTATAAGAGGATGATTGGCATTTATTCTTTTTTTTTTTCTGAATCTCATTAACTTGCTCAATATAATAGTTTGTGGTTCCATCCATTTACCATCAAACTCTATGATATTTTATTCTTTTTTCAGGTGAGTAATATTTCAAACACTATATGGACCACATTTTCTTTTATTCACAAGTTGATGGACATTTTGGTTTTTTCTGTTTCCTGGCTATTGTGAATAGAGCAGCAATGATTATGCCTGAGAAATTGTCTGTGGAGTAGTCATTTGGAAATGCGCCAAGGATTGGTATAGCTGGGTCACATGCTAGACTCATTTCTTATTTTTATTTATTTATTTATTTTTAATTCTGAGAATGTCTACACTGATTTCCAGAGCAGTAATGCCAGCCTTAAATTACAGGAAAAGTCAATGTGGATTTCTAATATTGTCTACACTATTTATTGTGGTTCTTTTGTTCATCTTATAAGATAATAGGAAAGCTTATAATTGTGTTGATTTGTATTTCCAAAATTTCTAAGAATGATGAATATTTTCATATAATTTTTAGCCATTTTAACCTCATCTCTTGGGAACTCTGTGTAAAGATGCATAAGTGGGTCATCTGTTTTCTTGACTCTTTGTAATTTTGAGGTCTTTATCTATTCTGGTTATTAATCCTCTGTCATATGTGTAGTTGGCAATGATTAGCTACAATTCTGTGAAGTAAAAATTCCCAAAACATTCTTTATGAAAAAAAAACTTTATATGGAAGTACAAAAGACCTAAAGATAGACAAAACTAAGCAATTCTGAGCAAAAAGAACAAAGGTACATGAGTTACGATTCCACGTCTCCAGATGTAGCACAGAGTCACAGTTATTGAAAGAAAAAAGTACACAGTCCAGGCTGTGGATATGATTCATCCGGCCAGTAATAAAGGCAAATCATTTACAAGTGTCTCTTTATAAACCTAACAAGCTTTTTGCACAGCTAAAAAAACAACCAAGTAAAGAGGAATACTTTTCTTTCGAGGTTTTGGCAGGAAAAAAATAGGAGAAATGATGATTCTAATGATGCAAACTGTATATTTCTACAGATTATGGGAATTAATAAGAGGAAGACAGTAAGCTCATGACCCGATCATCTATTTTTATTAATTGATATCATAAATTTGGCTAACTAGTGAGTTTTTAAATCATGAGACCATCTTTGGTTTTCACTTTTTATTCATTAATTTCTTCTCTAGTCTCTAATTTGATTTTATACTTATGCACCCCTTTCTGAAGAGGAAACAGAGGTGGGCTAGATTAGAGGGAGGGATGGGGAAGCTAAAATTGGAGTGAGTGGATACTCTGACCAGGTAGGTTTTGTTGTATGAGAGAAGAATCTATTTTCAATTTAAAAAATTGAAGTTATATCAGGGATAAAATGAGGAAATATGTGTGATTCTCAAATCCTGTAAGTCAATTATTTTTTTAATCAACCATTGGCATTCTGTCTTTCCCAAGTAACAACACTGTGCAGATTTATAGAAAACTACTCATCAAAAATATAACCAATCAAGGTGAAGAACACAAATATCAAAACCAAATGTGAAGCAAGGCAAAAAGATTATTGGCTGGATGCTTGGCTTCATTGGGGAAAGCAGAGCATTTATTTAGAAGGTTTCTGGTAAATGCCAGGCTGTGAAAACATCTCTCTATTTACCATTGTCATTGTGTTTGTGGGTCCAATGCACTGTTTTTTGTCTTTTTTCTAAAATTTTGGATGCTGAAGAATTCATGGAGTGAATCTTGGATTAAGAGATTAAATAATTTGTCAATGATAAATCACATTAAAACTTCTTAAAATAATTGTTTGAAAATATGTATTAGGAAGAAAAGCACATAATACAAAATACATAACAATGGATGTCATCAGTGGTATTGAACAATATAAGGCCCAACAGACAGAAGCTTTCAGAGAGCCGCCAGTGTGGTCCTCTTCTTCCTTATTAATAGAAACATAAATATAAAAACACAAGATGAAAATCCAAGTCCTCCCTATTTATATAAGACATATGTGTCTGATTCTTATGTTATTTCCAATAATTGAAACATTAACATTTGTGTATGTTTTTATTTTCTTGACCTCAATCCAATAGCAGTCAAGATGCAGACTGAGCTGAAGTAAATTCTTTTATCTGCATTATAAACACAGAATATTAAAAGGAAAGACATACTTTGGAAATATTTTGCTTAACATACTTAAGTTTATGAACCATAATTTGCACCACTTACATGCCAACAGAATAGTAACACAAATGAACACAGATCTTCCTAGATTCCGAAATCTGTTTGTGTGGATCCAAGAACATATGGTGTGGTTCAGGTCAGAAGAGTAGGTGGGAGGGAGTTCTCAGCACAAGTGTTCTGTGTTTACCCATAGAAAACAAGCACCTATGAGCACAGTGTATAGAGCCTGCATCATTCTTCCAGTTCAAAATAAGATTGTCACACTGCCTCTAAGGTCAGTGACCAGAAGAAAAACTCAAGGAGACAGCTTATGGTTATCTATTTATTCCATGAAATCAAGTAGCAAGATGATTCGTGTCAAGTGTGGGTGCAATCCTTTAGCACCGCTGGGTCATAAGGTAAAAAATGTCAAAGGCAAAGAAAATACACTGATCCTTTGAAAGTGGAATGCTCAGTGTTTTTTTTTGGGGGGGGGAGATGAAGGAATATGGAGGATGTAGGAGGATTAGAAAAAGTGACATGAACCTCAGATTTGTATAAGTTTATTATTTTTAGCATAAGCCCACAAAAATTCTACAGAAGATGCACACCTGTGCCCTACTTTGTCTATTTCTCAGCAAAGATAATATTTCTCTGAAGTCTGTCTACCTGGTGAAATGACTGTGCATCACATGACTTTAAAATTATAGCACCTGCAGTGTCACAATGCTGTGTGCTAGGAAGAAGGGTTAGGCCTGAGCTGCATACAACATAAACCTAAGATAAAAATGTACACAGCTCTGACCAAAACTCCTCTTGCACATCTCAAAAACTAAAGCAACCAAGCAAACCTTCACAGACACACTGCAGGCGTTTCCTAACCCAGAAAAAGAAAGTGAACAGAAATTTACATACAATAGTAGAATGTAAACAAATACTAGAAATGTTAAGAGTTAATAGGCTTGTATAGGGAAATTAAGACTCACTCATCAATTATGAAAAGGAGATATTGATTTTTCACATATAAGGAGAAAAAAACATGATTAAATTGGATGATGGAAATGATAAACCATGTGAAGAACAATGATCCAAAAGACTTTTTCCTAGTAGATAACTGATAGAATTTCTCATAGTTAGTCTAATTGCATGAGAAAACTACAGTAGTAAAGAATATGCAAACACACACACACACACACACACACACACACACCTGGGGAATTATCAAAAATAGTCTAAAAGCCACAGATAAACACATAAACTATGTTACGTAGTTTAAGTGTTGCTTTTATTATTTACTATAGAATAGTGGTCCCCAACTTTCCTAAACGTACAACCCTTTAATAATATTGGGTGACCCCCCAATCATAAAATTATTTTGTTGCTACCTCATCACTGTAATTTTGCCACCATTAGAAATCATGGTGAAACATTTGATATGCAGAATATCTGATCTATATCTCTGTGGAGTCATGACCCACGTGTTGAGAATCACTGCAATAGGAAGTCATGTGTTTTTTTTTCTATAATTTGTTTTTCATTCACATAACATTCCAATCTTAACCCCCTCTACTCTCTTTCTCTCAGTCCTACCTTTGAAAATACCTCTCCCCATTACTCCTCAGAGAATGGGAAGCCCTATTTTGGTACTGCCCTGCCCTGGAACATCTAGTCCCAACCAGACTAAGCACCTCCTCTGCCACTGAGGTCCAACCAGGCAATCCAGGTAGGAGAAAGACATCCAACGACAGGAAACTAAGTTAGAGAGAGCCTCCTCTCCAACTTTTAGAGGACCCACATGAAAACCAAACTGGAAATATGCTTGAAATATGAGGAGCCCTAGGTGTAGCCCACATATGCTCTTTGGTTGGCATTTCATTGCCTGTGAGTCCCATAGTGCTCAGTAGAAGAGGAAGACCTTCCCTGAATAGAGGAGAAGAGGACTGGTCTTTAGTAGAAGGTATACAAGTAACTGTGCTCCTCTTCTAGAACCTCCAAACAAGTTCACAAGGTCCATTTTTTTGGAATGTCATCATGTAAATGGACATTGATTTGATTGTGGGAAACTGTGTCACAAGTACTTCTTTTGAAAAATTGTTTAGAATTGAGATTTCTCATTGCCTAGCAAAGGGACTATCAACTATACAGTAACCCACATATACTGTGTCTTCTTCTCTATGTGACTTTGTGTATAATCCAACTGTCTACCTCATTCACAAATCAACCCACTATTCCAAATTTTACTTCTTCAAGTTTGTGTTTGATACTAATTAACATCTGTTTTGGTAAACTGAGTTTCACTTACACAGAAAAGTCAATGTAAAAAGAATGATTATTTTTGCCTTTCTCTCCCATACATTTTACTTTATGGTGGTTTGACTCCCTATAGCAAGCATTATTTTCCCAGTTTGGTTTCATTTGCTATGATAAAAGCACAAAGGCTCGTTGGAGAGACAAAGTTTTATTTCAGTTTTCACATCTTGAACACAGCCCACCATGAAAAGAGGTTAGGTAATCAATTCAAGGCAAGAACCTGAAGTCAGGAATTGGTGCAGAGCCCATGGAGGATGCTGCATACTGGGATGCTCCACATATCTTGCTATGCCTGCTTTCTTATACATCTTAGAACCATCTGCCTAGGGGTGGCATTGTCACCAGTGAGATGAGCCCTTCCACATTAATCATTATACAAAATAAGTGCTCCCATAGACCTGTCTACTGTCCATCCTTACGTATGCATTTTCTACATAAATATCCCTCTTCGTGGGTATGTCTAGGTTTGTAGCAAATTGAAGCAGCCAGCATACTCATGGTATGAACAAATGGTGGAACATGTCTCATGGCAGCTGAGGAGCAAGAAAGCAATGAAAATAAAGCGTGGCTCCAATATAAGTCTCTTTGAGCACATAATATACATCAGTGTATGTGTGTTCCTTATTCCATGGGTTATGGAAACCAGAGATAAATGTTCAGTTCTTCTATCTCTTTCTAGATTGGAATACTCTAGATGAACTTGGAGCTCTTGGTTTTAACTAGTCTGGTGACATTTAATGCCTTGGAGTTCCAGGCATTAAAGAGAACCAAACTTGGGTCTTCGTGTAGTAAGCACTACCTGCTAAGTTCTCTCCTCAGTTCTTAATAGGCTCTCTACCTTGACATGCTTCCAATGACCTAGTTGTTTCCATTAGGCTCACTTCTTGATATCTATAACATCTCACCTTGAGTAATGCCAGTAACTAAGGACTAAAACTTATATGTATGAGTTTTTAAGGGGATGCTAAAAATGAACTAACCCTAAATGAAGATATACAGGCATTCACTGGCTTCAGAGAGAAAGAGAATTTGCTTTATTCTAGGACATGCTTCATCATAGGTTATCCAGGACCAAGTAGTCGGCCCTAAACATGTAAACATACAACCAGAATTAAATGGAATCAGTAGGTTTTCTATACATATGTAGGTAAAGTATTAATAAAAAAGAAATTTGTAATTTTAAAGAGATTTGAGGTGGCATATGTTTATAGTTGATTCAGGTAAACTGGGTAAAAAATATGACATCAATACCTCAAAATATTTAAGATATTCAAATCATCAGAGCAAATAATGTGTGTTTTATATATCCCAAACATTCTATACCTAAGAAACCATGATTAAGTATTACATACATTTTTTTGACCTATAAATGGTTTATTAAAGACAATCTTTACAGAGTAGAAATCTTGGTTATAAATCTCCATTTTTGTGCCTACTCTGTATAAGATATGTTCTGTTTACTGCATGTTAGAGCTTATTGTAGGCTGGTTATGTCCATGCTTTAATTTTATTGGTCATAATGGAAAGCAAGGACAGAGAATTTGTTATGAAATATTAGTGTCATAACAATAGCTTTCTACAGCCTGGGATATTGCACAGTTTGAACACATTTGATTACTGCCCACGAGGCCCTGGGTTTCATTCCCAGAACCACAAAATCTTGACACCGTGGTAACTGCTGGTCATCCTCGCACTTAGGAAGTGAAGAAAAGAAATCTCAGTTCATCCTTCTCCTCCTAAAGTACATAGAGTTTACAGCTACATTTGAGTGGATATACGATATAGAAAGCCCTGCTTCAAAAAACAACAGCAACAATAAAAAGAATTTTTAAGGAAAAGTACTGCCAACAAGATGTAGAGTATAAGGTTCATGTTTGACACGTCTTCTGGATTCTGAAAATAACAAAATAATAACTAACAAAAAATACGGGTTCCAAGCTTAAAAGATTGACTCATCCCTAATAAAAGACAGAAATAAAACACTGAATGGTCTGCCAGATTGTGGACTCTTAGAGTATTAACACTGTTTTGTGTAAATGAATATGATAAATATCATTAAAGGCATTTTACTTCAAAATGGTTCAAACCTCATTTGTGTCTTAGAATAATCACTTTTGAAACTATGAACACTTGAAATCATTTGGAATAAATTTATTTGTTAAAATTGATTTTAGTACTTTCTGGGACTGTGGGGAAAAGGAGCAATTAAAATTATTCCTTTCAGAAGTCAACCTATGGAGATTAGATATGTTTAGTTGTTTGTAAAGCGAAGCTATTCATGAAAATGGAAATTGGAAATGTCTTACACCCTTAGGAATTTTGATGCTATCAAGTTTTGCTGAAATAAACACAGAGATTTATTCCAAGTATTTAAATATATTCATTAAAGTACTCTGTTGGATAAAAGGAACACTGGGATGCTCCTGTGGCTTCTGTTTTCTCTAAATGTTAATAGTTATCACAGTTTATATCCTGCCTGCCATAAATATTAAGGCTTTCAATCATTCCCTAGAATAGCACATCACTGTAGAACTAAATGTTCTTATTGTTTTAGGAGGATGTAGCCCAGTCTATAGCTTTTGATAGTTTTTATCAGAATTTGAAAGAGAATGCACTGCTCATTGTAAAATTAACTAGATAAGTAGCAGCTAACATTTATCGATTCTTGCTCTGTACAAAGAACTGCGCTGAGCACTTTATACACACCATACCATTTAATCCTCCTAACAGCTATAATCTTAATATCCCCAATTGGTAAATTTGATGGCTCCCTGCTTCTGCCCTAACAAGTTCTCACAAGATATGGGTTAGAAAATACTTATTATCATTTGGCATTGTAGAAGTCAAAATTGGAAAATGGGTCTCGTTGGAATGGAATCATAGTCAACTGGGAGGTGTTTCTATTTTTTAAATTAATTACATTTATCCTTTTGAGTGTGTATGGGTGGATGTGTGTTGTGCATCGTCAGTGTGGATTTGCATGGATACCAGAGTTTATATTTGGAGGTGAGAGGACAATTTTCAGGAGCCTGTTCTTTTCTACTACTACATGGTTTCTAGGATCCAAACTCAAGTTAGATTTTCCTGCAAGCTCCTTTACATAGAGGAGCATCTCATTAAACCCTGGAATGTGCCGCTTTTTAACAGGCTCTGGGAGCTATTTCTTTCTTTGCACTTTCTAGTTTCTAGAGGTTTCCACAATTCTTTACTCATGGTTTCCTCTTCCAATTTCAGAGGCTCTGACTATAGGTTAGTTCCTCACTATTCTCAAACTCAAGTTTCCCCAAATTCTTTTAAAGGTCCAAAGATCACATGCATTTTTCCCAGTTAAGTCAAGTGAGTTCTGCATCAATACAATGAGAGCTGATTAGAGTTACAACTCTTGCATCTACCCGACACCTTGACTCTGCTTTGCAGGATGCATCTTGCTCAGTTGCTTTAATTCACCACTACAGGCCGAATGATTAACAATGACTAAAATGCCATTCAGTTTATAGTTGTTGAATTTGGGAGGTCCTAGGTCAAAGAGCCACATTTGAATAGGGCCTTTCAACAGGGGTGTGGAAACTGTGTTCTGAGGCCTGGGAGGCAGAGATAACATTGTATGGATGCAAATGTACATGGGGCAGGTGTGAACCAGTTTTTATGACAATCTACCTTTGAGATATCTCCTTAATCCACTGATACACAAATGAAATAAATAATCTATTCAGCTGTTCACCCGCCTCATGATTTAAATAGCTTTTTAATTTTTCCTTTTTAGTCTGAGTATTTCTTATATGCTTATCTTACTTCAGTGCTTCTATGCTTCAATTTATTTTCATGGAGTATTACCAGAGTTAGCTCCATTTTACAGATGAGGAAATTGTCCCATAAACTGGTAAATAATGTGCTTGAAACTACACATATATTAAGTGACTATGCCTAGATTTCAACCTAAACAGTGTGACTGCAGTGTTTAGTGGGCAAAAGTTTTAACCAGTGAATTCTTTTCCTTTCTTTTTGCAATTTTTAAATTCTCTGCTACCTTCCCCCCCAATAATTTAATTTATATACACTTTAGGTATTTTTCTCCTGAGAAAAGGGGAGCCCCCCCTTGGGTACCACCCTACCCTAGACATCTAGTCCCAGCAGGCCTGGGCATATCCTCTCCTACTGAGGCACACCCAGGCAGTCCAGGTAGTGGGTAGGAGACCCAATAGCAAGGAACTGAGATTGAGACATCCCCTTCTCCACTTGTTAGGGAACCCATATGAAGACCAAGCTGGATATTTGCAACAAATGTATAGGAGTTCCTGCATGTTCCTGGGTTGATGGCCTAGGTTCTGTGAGCCACTATGATCCCAGAATAGTTGGCTTTGTGGGTCTGGTTGTGGTGTCCATGACCCTTTTGGCTTACTCACTTCTATACTCACTCCACTCTTCCATAAGACTCCCAGAGCTCCATCCTATGTTTTGCTGTGGGTCTTTGCACCTGCCTCTATCCGCTGCTGGATTAAGCATCTCAGGAGACAATTATGCTAGGTTCCTGTCTACAAGCATAGCAGAGTATCATCATTAATAGTGACAGGTATTGCTACTCTCCCATGGCGTGAGTCTCAAGTTGGGGCAGCCATTGGTTGGCTGTTCCGTCTCTGCTCCTTTATTCCTGCACATTTTATAGGCAAGAAAAATTTCAGCTTGAAGATTTTGTGGATAGATGTGTTGATGTTACCTTCCCTCCTTGCGAAGTCCTGACAGGAGGTAGCCACTTCAGTTTCTATATTACTCTAGTAGAAATCTCAGCTAGAGTCATTCCTATAGATTTCCTGTACTCTACCCCCATTCAGTCACCACAGATTCCACTTACCAATTTCCATTCCCACTCACAGCCCTCCCACTCCCCCGACCCCATCCCCATCCTCCCACACCTGATAGCCATCCCAGTTCTCCTCACCCCTCCCTTCCCAGTACCCTCTCTCCATCCACCTCTGATAACTAGTTTCACCTTCTGACTGAGATTCACACATTCTCATTACCTCAGATCCTTTGGGTATGTTTCCTGAAGCATGGTAGTACTGTGCTTTATGGCTAATGTCCACTTATAAGAGAGTAAATGCATACACGAGTTCCTTTCTGGGTCTGGGTTACTTCACTCAGAGTGATATTCCCAAGTTCTGTCCATTTGCTTGAAAAATTCATGATGTATTTGTGTTTAATAGTGAAATAGTATTCCACTATGTAGATATAACATATTTTCTTTATCCATTCTTCAGTTGAGAGACATTCAGGCTGTTTCTAGTGTCTGGTTGTTATGAACAAAGCTATGAACACCTGAGACTTTTTTACTAATGCTTAAGAGTGGAAATCATTTTCCTGAATCCATTTTGGTGGGGCAAAGTCAAGCTTGTAGCACCAATGTAAACATATTCAAAGGCTGTGAGTTTGAAGATCTAGGCATCTCTTGGAACCATTATTTTTCTAGCTATTGAAGCATGTGGAATAAATAAAAACTCAGGAAAAAAGGAGATGCTAATTATAAGTCCAGACAACCCAAGAATGAAAGTCAACTCTGTACATGCTTACAAACTTCCCCTAGACATTCTCTTAGAGGTAATTTTTCCATCTCAGTTTTACCTAGGCAGAAACTTAAAAATCCAGCTACTGTTTAATAAAACCAAACTATTTAAAAGTTTGCATAATCAGAAAAATAAAAATATAATCACCCTTTGGACAGTTGCTTATTTTTATGTGGGGGAGTTCTATTACAAAGTATAGTATTTTTTAGATTTATCTAGTATTTGATATATTAAAGTTCACAATACCTGACATATCTTTCTGCATGAGTTATTAGTTACATACTACAAGAAATAAGAATGGCAACTATTGCTCTATTTAGAAAATACAATACAATCAACTTATTAAAATAAGTTAGCAAGAGAAAGTACTTACCCTACACAAAGTTTCCAGAATAATATTTTTAAAAATATCTGAGTTTCAAAGTTAATACTTCTTTTTTGTCAGGGAAGTGATATGGATCAATATCTTTTATATAGCAGTTATATAGCATGACCTATGTTACTATAAAAACAGTTATTGAGTACATGCAGTGTCTTTTGACCATTGTAGTCAATAGAATTCCTCTCAGTTGTGGCTCTCACATTAGCTGTTTATGAGGTTTTGCCCAACCATCTTAACTCTTATAAACTTTAGCAAGATGATCAGAATGTCAGCTCTTGCTGATGGTGAGTATATTATAGTGCACAGTTTATTTTGTGTGTCCTGACACACTCAAAGTTTAAAATCAGTTTTGTCAGAGCCTAACAATTTACTTAGACATAAAATAAATCAGGATGATTATAATCATTACTTTCGCAACAACAAAAGCTCTGTTCAAAAATAATATTCTATAATGGATCATATTCAGCATCTCTTCTTATATAATTTCTTATTACAGTTAACAAAGAATATGTAAAAAAAATCAGAGAATGGTTATTCTTCATTTTATTTGATGTATGTTGACCTTACAAATGTAAAGTATAAATCCAAGTGAATAACATTTTCAAATATTAAATAATGGGAGTTGATTTGCCCCACTTTGGGGAGTGAAAATTGTCCGCTGGATTATAGCTTTCACTTTATAACCCATAGCTTCCCCTAAGTTGATGTCAATTACTTAAAGCCTATAAAATGATCACATGACTACTGATTGTATTTGATTCTCAGATGATAAAGCACTACATTCTGGGTGGGCTTGTTTAACATTCTGTGAGCATTTGTAGGGAGTTCCATATCTATCTAAAGTAATGTTAGTTGCTTTTGGGTATTCAAATGGCACAAAGACGCATTATGGGTAGTCCACATATTTTCTAGATAGTAACTTTCCTCACTGCACCACTTTATTATTTGCTAACTCTCTTCCCATGGACTTATGCCACGTGCAGGCAGACACAAACCTGGTTTAGCCTTAACTATGTTTCTCTGTTACGAATCAAGGGAAAAGGGAGACACAACGATTAAAATAGTTTAGGAAAACGGTAGAAAACATATTCCTCTCTCCCTTCTATGTTGTTACTTTGAAAAGATTCCAAGTGGTAGAAACAAGCTACATTGTCACTTGTCTGGGACAAGCTCTGCTCTTATGGGAACATCTGAAGAATATCCAGTGTTTCATACAATAGAGGAGACCAGTCCTCCCAAATAATACAAAGAATGATAACAGGAATGTAAACTGTACCTGTCCAATCATCCTATAGAAATGATAGCAGTCTCTATTTCTTTGTCCTGTTTCCAGTTTCTCAATCAGCCCTGAACTTGGGAACTACATAGGGATGTCATTGAATATACCATTTCTCATTCATCCATCAAGGTAAGCTTTGAATCCTGCCAGTCTTTGTTTAGAAAGAGAAAGAACTTTCCTTTCCTTATACTTGGCAGAAGTATTTAGTCTTAGAAATAAGATAGTTTTGAATTTTCACCTTTGTTGAGCTTTGTTTCTCCTACAGAGATGTCCCAGCTTTCATGGCAAAAATAAAAATTTATCTATAAATGATTATTGATGATAATTTATAAGAAATATTTATAAATCCAGGTCAAGTAAGACTATCCACATCTCTGTTTGTGTTTGTATGCATACAGTGGTACTATATAAATACATATGCATGCATAACTTAATGATAAAATAATATATTATGATATCCTGAATCCATAGCAAGGGAGCAAAGAAATCATCCATCGTCCTCCTTTTTTCTTTCTTTCCTGTTTCGCCAGTAGTTTTCTTGCTTCTATTCCAAAGAAAATGTCCATGATACTTAAGTAATTTTAACTGAATGCTCTCACTTTTGGAAATTTTACTCACTCTCACGTAGTCTGCTAGTGTTCATATGCCCCAGGGTAAGGGAATGCCAGGGTGGGGAGGTGGGAGTGGGTGGGTGTGTGGAACACCTTCATAGAAGCAGGGGGAGAGGGGCTGGGAGAGGGGATTTCCGGGGGTGGGCTGCAAAGGGGTTAACATTTGAAATGTAAATTAAAATATCCAATAAAATAAAAAATAAAAAATTAATAAAATTTTAAAAACACATATTAGCAAAAGTATATCCTTTTACTCATTGTAATAGCCACTGGATAAAGAAACGAATAGTCACTGCCGCTATTTTGTAGTTGCAATTATTTCTTTTAATGAAAAATGCAACCCTATTTTATTGGCATGACAATCCATTTTATACAGATCTTGACCAGAAAATAATGCTATGTATATTTCCATCTGGAGGATTCTTAAATAGGAGAGGAAGAAAAACTTCCAGATTGAAGGTCATTTTGGAATATTCTTCTCCTGGATACAGTTCTCATAAGGAGGTATTTGTTCACCAGTATGCAAGCTGATATTTTATTTTGTTCTTTATTCATATTTCTTTTCCAAAGGACATTAAACATCAAAATGTTCCATATTTCATACCTAACTTGGAGTTATCATTAGCTCTCTTTAGACTTAGTTGCAGTGGTTTCCCATTTCAAACTAATTTGCACTTATTCTTGTTGATATATTTGCAGTTTTTCCAATCTGCATCTCAGTTTTAGTCCCAGAAGAGACTGAGAGACAAAGCCCAGTCCCTGAAACATGCAGGTGAGCTGACATCTACTTAACCAAGCAGAGAGCACTTCTAAAGCATATATGTAACATAAGAATTTCTTATTTCTATAAAACAAACATTCTTTGCTCTTTACATACATCTTTGAGTTTGCATGAAACTTTTAATGCATTATAATTTTAAATTTAATTTTTATTAATATATAATTACATAGCTTCCCCCTCACCTCACTTTCTCCCTTCCCCATTTCTCATGCCTTCTACTCATTTCAAGTTAATGACTTCTTTTACTTTGTTTATTAAAGCTGCATACACATGCACACCTACTCACATGTACACATCTAATATATACATAAAACCTGCTCAGCCAGTTAAATGTGTTTTGTGTTTAGGTGATTGCAAGGATGCAAACTTTGTGATGAATAGACTGTGAGATAGTTGGTCCCTGGGAGAAGCTAATCTCCTCAGTGTTTAGTCATATTATTGAGATATGACTATACCCTCACTGTTCTTTCTAGGAGATACAATCTCATAAGAGACTTCTCAGTCCTTTTGGTTTTAGGATCTTTCTGCCACCTAACTTTTTGTTGTGATAATTATACTTCTTGAACTTTGGCTTCTCAAAAAGATAATCCTGGAACACTCTCCTTGTGTCTAATATACAAGCAAATCTCATGGGTCTCCAGATAATATGTGATGGTGTATTGTGAAGAATAAGAGGAAGCATACTAAGAACAGCAAAACAAAAATGCTGACAGAGGTGAAAGACGTGGGAAGATTCATACAATATCCAGGACTTCCCTGGGTGACTGTTCTCTGTGGAACTCCACAGGTTTCATTGTCTAGAAACTTTCAGAACTCACTAAATATTTTCCATGGTAACCATGTTGTACAATCAAATCACTGGACATGGGTGAGCAGTCAATACAATATAATAATACATTCAATTTGATCCCTTCACAAAATTTGAAAGTCTAATAATGCCTTGGTTTTTAATGGGAACTAGCATTAATCCTAAACGTATATGGTAGATTTCCATGACCATTTGTCTCATTGATAGCCCATACTATTGGTTTAGAGGATTTTAGGAACTGAGTGCTATGACACAAGGGAATAAATTAAATTTGTCCTTTTATTTTGTATTTTTATTAAATATTTTCTTTATTTACATGTCCTACGATATCTCCTTTCCCAGTTTCCACTCAGAAAAAAAGAAAAAAAATAAATTAAAAATAAAAAAACAACAAGAACAAAACCCTGTTCCCTACCTCCTCCCCCCTCTGTTTGCTTGCCACCCCACCCTCTCCCACTTATTGGCCCTGGTATTCCCCTACACTGGGGCATGGAACCTTCACAGGGCTAAGGGAAGGGCCTCTCCTCCCACTAATGACTGACTTTGCAATCCTCTACTATACACATGCTGCCAGAGCAATCAGTCCCACCATGTGTACTCCTTGGTTGGTGGTTAAGTCCCTGGGAGCTCAGAGGGTACTAGTTAGTTCATATTGTTGTTCATCCTAAGGGGCTGCAAACGTTTCACCTCCTTGAGTCCTTTCTTTAGCTCCTTCAATGGGGACCCTATACTCAGTCCAATGGATGGCCAAGAGCCTCTACTTCTATATTAGTCAGGAACTGTCAGAGCCTCTCAGGAGACAGCTATATCAGGCTCCTGTCAGCTGCAGGCATCCACAATACTGTCTGGATTTCATGATTGAATATGGGAATGATCCCAGGTGGAGCAGTCACTCGATGGTCCTTCCTTCAGTCTCTGCTTCATAGCAATTCTCTGCAACTCATTTCATGGGTATTTTGTTCCCCCTTTTAAGGAAGAATAAAGACCACATTTTGGTCTTCCTTCTTGTTGAGTTTCTTATGGTTTGTGGATTGTACTTTGTGTATTCTGATCTTCTAGGCTAATATCCACTTATCAGAGAGTTCATACCATGTGTGTTCTTTTGTGTATTGGTTACCTCATTCAGGGTGATATTCTCCAGATTCATCCATTTCCCTATGAATTTCATAAATTCATTGTTTCTAATAGCTGAATAATACTCCATTGTGCAGATATACCACAATTTCTGTATCCATTCCTCTGTTGAGGGACATCTGGGTTGTTTCCAGTTTCTGGCTATTATGGAGCATGTGCCCTTATTACATGTTGGAGCATCTTCTGGGTATATGCCCAGGAGTGGTATAGCTCGGTCCTCTGGTAGTACTATGTCCAATTTCTGGAGGAACCATCAAACTGATTTCCAGAGTGGTTGTACCAGCTTACAATCCCACCAGTAATGAAGGAGTGTTCCTCTTTCTCCACAACCTCTCCAGCATCTGCTGTCACCTGAATTTTTTATCCTAGTCATTCTGACTGGTGTGAGGTGGAATCTCAGGGTTGTTTTGATTTGCATTTCCCTGATGACTAAGGATGTTGAACATTTCTTTAGGTGCTTCTCAGCCATTTAGTATTTGTCAGTTGAGAATTCTTTGTTTAGCTCTGTACCCCATTTTTGATAGGGTTATTTGTTTCTCGGGAGTCTAACTTCTTGAGTTCTTTGTATATATTGGATATTAGCACTCTATCAGATATAAGATTGGTAAAGATCTTTTCTCAATTTGTTGGTTGCCATTTTGTTCTATTGGCAGTGTCTTTTGCCTTACAAAAGCTTTGCAACTTTATGAGGTTCCATTTGTCAATTCTTGATCTTAGAACATAAGCTGTTGGTGTTCTGTTCAGGAAATTTTCTCCTGTGCCTATGTGCTGGAGGATCTTCCCCACTTTCTTTTCTATTGGTTTCAATGAATCTGGTTTTATGTGGAGGTCCTTGATCCACTTGGACTTAAGCTTTGTACAAGGAGATAGAAATGGATCGATTTGCATTCTTGTACATGATAACCCCCAGTTGAGCCAACACCATTTGTTGAAAAAATGCTGTCTTTTTTCCAATGGATAATTTTAGCTCTTTGTCAAAGATCAAGTGGCCATAGGTTTGTGGGTTTATTTCTGGATCTTCAATTCTATTCCATTGATCTACCTGCCTGTCACTGTACCAATACCATGCCTCTGTAGTACAACTTATGGTCCAGGATTGTGATTCCACCAGAGGTTCCTTTATTGTTGAGAATACTTTTGGCTATCCTGGGTTTTTTTATTCCAGATGAATTTGCAAATTGCTCTTTCCAAATCTGTGAAGAATTGAGTTGGAATTTTGATGGGTATTGCATTGAATCTGTAGATTGCTTTCGCCATGATGTCTATTTTTACTATTTTAATCCTGCCAATCCACAAGCATGGGAGATCTTTCCATCTTCTGAGATCTTCTTCAATTTCCTTCTTCGGGAGACTTGAAGTTCTTATCAAACACATCTTTTACTTACTTAGAGTCACACCAAGTTATTTTATATTATTTGTGACTATTGTGAAGGGTGTTGTTTCTCTAATTTCTTTCCCAGCCTGTTTATCCTTTGTGTAGAGGAAGGCAACTGATTTGATTGAATTAGCTTTATAACCACTTTGCTGAAGTTGTTTATCAGGTTTAGGAGCTCTCTAGTAGAATTTTTGGGGTCACTTAAGTATAATATCATATCATCAGCAAATAGTGATAATTTGACTTCTTCCTTTCCAATTCGTGTCCTTTTGATCTCCTATTGTTATCTAATTGCTCTGGATAGGACTTCAAGTACAATATTGAATAGGTAGGGAGAGAGTGGGCAGCCTTTTCTAGTCCCTGATTTTAGTGGGATTGATTCAAGTTTCTCTCCATTTAATTTGATGTTGGCTATGGGTTTGCTATATACTGCTTTTACTATGTTTAATTATGGGCCTTGAATTCCTGATCTTTCCAAACTTTTATCATGAAAGGATGATGGATTTTGTCAAATGCTTTCTCAGCATCTAATGAGGTGATCATATGGTTTTTTTCTTTGAGTTTGTTTATATAGTGAATTACGTTGAACCATTCCTGCATCCTAGGATGAAGCCTGCTTGATCATGATGGATAATCGTTTTGATGTGTTCTTGGATTCGGTTTGCAAGAATTTTATTGAGTATTTTTGCATCAATATTCATAAGAGAAAATGGCCTGAAGTTTTCTTTCTTTGTTAGGTCTTTGTGTGATTTAGGAATGAGAGTAATTGTGGCTCCATAGAATGAATTGAGTAGAGTACCTTCTGTTTCTATTTTGTGGAATAGTTTGAAATATTAGATTGGTAATAGATCTTCCTTGAAAGTCTGATGAAACTCTGCACTAAACCCATCTGGTCCTGGGCTCTTTTTAGTTGGGAGACTATTAATGACTATTGCTATTTCATTAGCAGATATGAGACTGTTTAGATCACTTATCTGATCTTGATTCAACTTTTGTACCTGATATCTGTCTAGAAAACTATCCATTTCATCCAGGTTTTCCAGTTTTGTTGAGTATAAGCTTTTGTAGTAAGATCTCATGATTTTTTGGATTTCCTCTGTGTCTGTTGTTATGTTTCCCTTTTCATTTCTAATCTTGTTAATTAGGATACTGTCTCTGTGCCCTCTAGTTAGTCTGGCTAAGGGTTTATTTATTTTGTTGATTTTCTCAAAGAACCAGCTCCTGGTTTGGTTGATTGTTTGTATAGTCTTTTTGTTTCCATTTGGTTGATTTCAGCCCTGAGTTTGATTATTTCCTGCCTTTGACTCCACTTGGGTGAATTTGCCTCTTTTTGTTCTAGAGCTTTCAGATGTGCTGTCAAATTGCTGGTGTATGCTCTCTCCAGTTTCTTTTTGGAGGAACTTAAAGCTATGAGTTTTCCTCTTAGAACTGCTTTCATTGTTTCCCATAAGTTTGGGTATGTTGTGGCTTCATTTTCATTAAAATCTAGAAAGTCTTTAATTTCTTTCTTTATTTCTTCCTTGACCAAGTTATTCGTGATTAGAGTGTTGTTAAGCTTCCACGTGTGTGTGGACATTCTATTGTTTATGTTGTTATTGAGGAGCAGCCTTAGTCAATGGTGATCTGATAGGATGCAAGGAATTATTTCAGTCTTCTTGTATCTGTTGAGGACTGATTTGTGACCAATTATATGGACAATTTTGGAGAAGGTACCATGAGGTTCTGAGAAGAAGATATATTCTTTTGTTTTAGGATAAAAAGTTCTATAGATATATGTTAAATCCATCTGTTTCATAATTTCTGTTAGTCTCACTGTGTATTTAGTTTCTGTTTCTATGATCTGTCCATTGCAGAGAGTCAGGTGTTGAAATCTCCCACTATTATTGTGTGTGGTACCATGTGTGCTTTGAGCTTTAGTAAAGTTTCTTTTATGAATGCAGATGCCCTTGCATTTGGAGTATAGAGGTTCAGAATTGAGGGTTCATCTTGGTAGACCACACCTTTTATGAGTATGAAGTGTCCCTCCTTATCTCTTTTGATCACTTTAGGGTGAAAGTCAATTTTATTCGATATTAGAATGGCTACTCTAGCTTTTTTCTTGGGACCATTGGCTTGGAGAATTGTTTTCCAGTATTTTATTCCAAGTGCCTTTGTCACTGAGGTGGGTTTCCTGAATGGAACAAAATGTTGGGTCCTGTTTATATACCCAGTCTGATAGTCTATGTCTTTTTATTGGGGAATTGAGTTCATTGTTATTAATAGATATTAAGAAAAAGTAATTGTTGCTTCCTGTTATTTTTGTTAGAGTTGGAATTCTGTTCATGTGGCTATCTTCTTTTAGTTTTGGTGGAAGATTATTTTTTTGCTTTTTCAGGGCTGTAATTCTCCTCCTTGTGTTGGAGTTTTCCTTTTATTACCCTTTGAAAGGCTGGATTTGTGGAAATATATTGTGTAAATTTGGTTTTGTCATGGAATACTTTGGTTTCTCCATCTCTGGTAATTGAGAGCTTTGCTGGATATAGTAACCTGTGTTGGCATTTGTGTTCTATTAGGGTCTGTATGGCATCAACCAGGATCTTTTGGCTTTTATAGTCTCTGGTGAGAAGTCTGGTGTAATTCTGATATGTCTGCCTTTATATGTTACTTGACTTTTTCCCCCCTCACTGCTTTTAATATTCTTTCTTTGTTTTGTACATTTGGTGTTTTGACTGTTACATGGTGGGAGGAATTTCTTTTCTGGTCCAGTCTATTTGGAGTTCTATAGGCTTATTGTATGTTCATGGGCATCTCTTTCTTTAGGTTAGCGAAGTTTTCTTCTATAATTTTGTTGAAGATATTTACTAGCCCATTAAGTTGGAGGTCTCCACTCTCTTCTATACCTATTATCCTTAGGTTTGCTCTTCTCATTGTGTCCTGGATTTCCTGAATGTTTTGGGTTAGGAACTTTTTGCATTTTGTGTTTTCTTTGACTGTTGTGTCAATGTTTTCTGTGGTATCTTCTGTACCTGAGATTCTCTCATCTATTTCTTGTATTCTGTTGGTGATGTTTGCAGCTATGGTTCCTGACTTCTTTCCTAGGATTTCTATCTCCAGAGTTGTCTCTCTTTTGATTTCTTAACATTTTCTACTTCCATTTTTACGTCCTGGATGGTTTTGTTCAATTCCTTCACCTGTTTGTTTGTGCTTTCCTGTAATTGTTTAAGGGGTTTTTGTGTTTCCTCTTTAAGGACTTGTACCTATTTACCTGTGTTCTCCTGTATTTCTTTAATGGAGTTATTCATGTCCTTCTTAAATTCCTCTATCACAATCATGAGATACAATTTTAGTTCCAAATCTTTCTTTTCTGGTGTTTTGGGATATCCAGGACTTGCTGTGGTGAGAGTACTAGGTTCTGATGAAGTCAAGTAGTCTTGGTTTCTGTTGGTAAGATTCTTGTGTTCGGGTTTCGCCATCTGTTGATCTCTGTCTGGTGTTAGATGTTCTTACTGTCTCTGGCTGGAGCTTGTTCCTCCTGTGGGTCTGTAAGCCTGTGTCAACACTTCTGGGAGATCAGCTCTCCTCTGGTAAAACCCGTAGGTAGATGGCTGTGGATCAGTTGTCCCTCCTGAGTCCTGAGTTCGGAGCATACCCTGGAGACAGGCTCCCCACTTGCAGGAAAGGTGCAGAGAGGGTTGTGGATCTGCTGTCCCTCTTAGGTGTGGTCTGAGGTAAAAAGGATCCTGTGTAGGCTACGCCGCCAGTTGTGAGGCTTTGCCTCCAGGCTTGTCCCACCTTAGAAAGTCACCAGAGAGAAAATGGAGATCTCACTGGAGTCCCTGGGTTAGAGCACTCCCTGGAGGCATGTTCTCAGCTTGCAGGGGAAGGGGCAAAGAGAGCTGTGGATCCTTTGTCATTCCTAGGTATAGAAGGAGGTAGAGAGGATCCTGTCCAGGCTGCCCTGCCACCTGTGAGGCCTGTGCCTCCTGGCTGGTCCTGCCTTAGAAAGTCCTAAATATATCTTTTTGGTATGTCACTATACCCTAGTACTCTGTTAAGTGCCATTACAAATTCTTCCGTTCTTTACTTTACTTAATATCCTAGCCTATACAATTTGAAACTCTAGCCCTTTGTTTTCTGTAAATAGATGAGCTCTGAAATAATAAAATACATGTACATTTATATTTACTAGGTTGACTGTAAAACTTAGTTTTTCCTTTTTCTCTTTCAGAAAATACATTAGAGATTGTAGATATTTAAAGGTAATTTTTTTAGCTTATGAAGTATTACCTGATGCAATAAATTAATGTATTATTTTCACAGAGGGATTTTAATTTTATTCCTTGTTTACCTTGGGATAAATATTTAAATGTAATATAAATATATAAATGTATGTACAATCTTTTTTATAACATTGCTAATAGTAAATCATATAAGAGTCTTTATAATTTATGTAATTTTGTTTTTACAGAATAAATTTAATTTGAAATCCTTTCATGGACCTTACTTCACTCCCTGTGCTATATAGCCTTGTTGAATTGGGCTAAGATAAATGTTTTTAATTCAATTTCCAGAACTATTGATGCTGACTGCTTTGTAATTTTTATATGACAGGTATCAAATCAAAATTTACCATGGTTATTCCATTTAGTATGACCTTAAGCCATAGGGTTACTATATTCTAGTTTGACTGATGCATGATAAGCTTTTATAATCTTTTTTTTTTTAAGGCTCAAAGCAAATATATGCAAAGTCTAAACTGCAATCACCTCAAATATAAAGGTTAAAAGCCACACTCTTATTTTGCATTATAATTATTCTTTTCTAATCAGTATTGACAAAGGAGGTTTCAAAGAATAGATAAGTCACATTATGACAATGGCAATGTCAGTTTTTAAAACATCAATATTCATGTTTCCTCAAGATGAGAGGACTATTTTCATGTCTTTAGTTGATTTACAAATGACATATACTGACTAATGTATTAAACATCTTAATAAGAAAAAGGATTTTATCATGAAAACTGTGCCAAAGTCTTAAGTCCAATGTTTATCATAGGGGTATTAAAGTCTTATGTCATGCACAGTCCTCTAAGTTAAGGAAGCTGTTCAGACTCAATTTCTAGCACTGTCTGAATGTGATTTTACTGGATATTTGGTGATTAAATATCTTGTTGCTATGCATTTCTGGGCAGATTAACTATACTTAACTGAATTCTTTCTCAATATTTGTTTCACATAATTCCCCAGACTGTCTTGGCTTATGTTCAAATAACTCAAAAAATGATTTCATGTGGAAAATCAGGAAATTTAACTTCAAATTTCAGTGTTATTAAGCTTTTCTTCTTGAGCAACCTAATGATAGGGTGTCAGTGTGGGATGTTACCAACAAGGCGAAGAACACTTAATGAGTATATGAATATGCACAATGGGAGTACATGAGTCTTAATAACAACCCGAAGCCTCTCACAAATCTCCTTTTCCTTAATTCCAGCAACAACTTCTACAAGGCCAGTTTCTAAAATACCCTTATCGAGGATGATCTCCAAAAAGCTCGATGTACAGGACATGTTTTATAACACAATTGATCATCTCACCTCTGTTTGCCATGTAGAAATGCAGAGTACTAGCCAAGATAGGTAAAAGGAGAAGAAACAAATGAGAAATCTGCCTTTAAATATAGCAAAATGAGTAATCTCCCTAAATATAGCTATCTCCTGGCTCTGACAGTACCTGACTAATACAGATGTAGAGGCTCACAGACATCTATTGATCTGAGTACAGGGT
>NW_022196903.1:98690836-98691862 GCF_008632895.1 Mastomys coucha
TTTTGAAGGGGAAACTGGGAATGGAGAAATTTACATGTAAATAAAGAAAATATCTAATAAAAAAAATTGAGTCAGTATAGGTTCCATCTTCCTGTTGTTGGGCATTTCAGCTAAGATCACCCACATTGAGACCTGGTTATCTCTCACATCCCAGGCCTCTGGAACTTTCTAGAGGTTCCCTTCACTCCCCTAACCCCCCAGCAGTTGCTTCTTTGAGTTCATTCTCCTGTATCTCTGGGCTTCTTTCATCTTTCTCCCTAATACTTGATCCCATCAGGCCCCCTTCCCCATCCCTATGTTCCTCCTTCCCTCTGCCTCCCATGTTTATTTAGTTGCCCCTTCTGAGTGCAATGGAAGCATCCTCACTTCTGTTTGTTATAGTTCTTATAGGCTGTAAGTTATATACTAGGTATTCTTTACTTTTTGGCTAATATCCACTTATCAGTGAGTACATACCATGCATGTCATTTTGGGTCTGGGTTACCTCACTCAGGGCGATAGCTTCTAGGTCCATCCATTTGTCTGTAAAATTCATGATGTCCTCATCTTAGTAGCTGAATAGTATTCCAGTATAGAAGAGGAACCAGAAAAGGGGAGCAATATTTGGGATGTAAATAAGTAAAATAATTAATTAAGCTTTTTTAAAAATTGAGCCAGCTGAGAGGTTTGCAATCTTGTTAACGATGTTCCTATTATTGTTACAATTGCAATGATAATGTATTTTAAGTGATATTATTTTAATTATAGTAAAATATACATAGCTTATAATTACATGCCTGTCTTTCCAAAAGAACTCAAAGGGCATCCTTATTTTTCTACCTTTATTATCATGTATAAATTGACCTCTTTCAATATCCCAGACTGATATAACATGGCTCCTAAATCATAGTTCCTCATGTTCTTATCCCCAAAGCTTGAACATCCATATTGTACATTGCTTTTATGACTCTACTTATTGTAAAATAGTGTGGTTTTTTTTTTCATTTTTTTTTTATTTTAGATATTTTCTTTATTTACATGTGAATT
>NW_022196903.1:98691873-98701878 GCF_008632895.1 Mastomys coucha
ATACCCAAAAAATACTGCAACATGTAACAAGGACACATGCTCCACCATGTTCATAGCAGCCTTATTTTAAAATAGTGTGGTTTTTATACTCTGCATGTTTTTTTAAATTTACATTTCAAATATTTTCCCCTTTTTGAAACCCCCTATCCCATCCTCCTTCCTCCTGCCTCTATGAGGATGCTCCCTTCTCCAACTCACCAACTCCCATCTTCCAGTTCTGGCATTCCCCTGGGACATCGAACACCCTCAGGCCCAAGGGCTGCCCCTCCCATTGATGTCTAACAAGGTCATCCTCTGTCACATACGCGGCCAGACCCATGGGTCCCTCCATTTGCACTCTTTGGTTGGTGGTCCAGTCACCAGGAAACCCAGGGGGCCTGGATATTTGACACTGTTGCTCCACACATGGGGCTGCAAAGCCCCTCAGCTCCTTGCCATAGTCAACTTCCATGACTCTCTACATAACTGCATAATGTGTTCAACATTGAAATATTTTTTGATTATGTCAAAATATATTTTTATTTAAGAGGAACAATAATTCATTGTGTCTATTTGCTACATTTTCTTCCATGCATTCATTGTGACTCCAGATTGCTTTTGTCTTTTTATTATTAATGTGAGTAATTATTCTATAGACAAAGTATGCAGAATTATGTTCTTGCTTTCAACTCTGTCTATATACCCAGAAGTGGGACTGTTGTGTGATATGTAGACATGGTGGTTGTCACACACTCTCATTACCTAAGCATTGTTGCTTTATGTTTTCTTAATAATAGTGTATGTGGAGTCTAACTTCTTAGGTCCTTTGTATATATTGGATATTAGCCTTCTATTGCAAGTAGGATCTTTTCCCAATCTGTTGGTTGCCATTTTGTACTATTGACACTGTCCTTATTCTTACAGAATCTTTGCAATTTTATGAGTTCTCGTTTGTCAATTCTTGATCTTAGAGCATAAGCTATTTGTATTCTGTACAGGAAAATTTCCCCATGTGCTTGAGGCTCTTCCCCACTTTCTTTTCTACTAGTTTCTGTGTATCTGGTTTTATTTGGAGGTCCTTGATCCACTTGGACTTGAGCTTTGTACAAGGAACAAATAACCTTATTTAAAATTTGGGTACAGAGATAAACAAAGAATTTTCAACTGATGAATACTGAATGGCTGAGAAGTACCTAAAGAAATGTTCAACATCCTTAATCATCAGGGAAATGCCATTAAAAACACTGAGCTGAGCATCCACCTCACACAGGTAAGAATTGCTAAGATCTAAAACTCAGATGACAGCATATGTTGACAAGGATGTGGAAAAAGAAGAAAACTCTTCCATTGCTGGTGGGATTTTAAGCTAGTACCACAATTCTGGAAATCAGTCTGGCAGTTTCTTAGAAAATTGTACATAGTACTACCTGAGGACCCAGCAATACCACTCCTGGGCACATACCCAGAAGATACTCCAACATGTAGTAAGGACACATGCTCCAATATGTTCATCGCAGCCTTATTTACAATAGCCAGAAGCTGAAAACAACTCAGATGTCCTTCAACATAGGAATGGGAACAGAAAATATGGTATATTTACACAAAGGAGTACTACTCAGCTATTAAAAACAATGAATTCATGAAATTCTTAGACAAATGGATGGAACTAGAAAATATCGTCCTGAGTGAGGTAACCCAATCACCAAAGAACACACATGGTATGCACTTATCAATAGCACTGATAATTGGCTATTGGCCAAAATGCTCCAAATACCCACGATATAATTCACTGACCAAATGAAGCTCAAGAAGAACGAAGACCAAATTGGGGTTGCTTTGGTCCTTCTTAGAGGGGGAAACAAAATACCCATGGGAGGAGTTACAGAGACAAAGCGTGGAGCAGAAGCTGAAGGAAAGGCTATCCAGAGACTTCCTCACTTGGGGATCCATCCCATATACAGTCATCAAACCCAGACACTCTTGTGGGTACCAACAAGTGCTTAATGACAGGAGCCTGATATAGCTGTCTCCTTAGAGGCTCTAATAGTGCCTGACAAATACAGAGGTGGATGCTCTCAGCCAACCATTGGACTGAGTACAGGGTCCCCAATGGAGGAGCTTGAGAATGGACCCAGTGAGCTGAAGGGGTTTGTAGCCTCTTAGGAGGAACAACAATATGAAGTAACCAGTACCCCCAGAGCTCCAGTGACTAAACCACCAACCAAAGAGTACATATGGAGGGACCCATGGCTCTAGCTACATATGTAGCAGAGGATATAGTCTTGTAGTTCATCAATGAGAGGAGAAGCCCTTGCTCCTGTGAAGGCTCTATGCCCCAATGTAGGGAAATGCCAGGGCTAAGAAGCAGGAGTGGGTGGATTAGTGAGCAAGGGGAGGGGGTGGATTAAGGGGGGGTTGAAGTGGAAACTAAGAAAGGGGATAACACATGAAATGTAAGTAAAGAAATATCTAATAAAAAAGAAAAAATAATGCTGTGTTTCTATGTATGCCTGCTGATAGTTCATGTGAAATGGTGGTGAATTTATGGCAAAGCTTTTGTAGGAAAGCAATACTTTGTAAATCACCATGCTAAGTCAAAGAAATGGTGGTTGTAATCATTGTCTAGTGTCTATTGCTGAGAAAACAATTGTTAGATTCTAGATGGCATTCCATGGGCCTCAGATTCTCAGACCATTTTAGCCATTCAACAAGTCTCCCAAAGTGGCTTTTACCTCTTCCTTAGCATTATATAGATGATAGGTACAAGTTACTTACAGGGCTTGACAACATGAAAAGCAATGTAGGTATCATTCTGTAGAAAGTTCATGTGCTTATACAACATACAGGTATCACAGCTAGAGCCATGTATTTATATCTGGGACAGCTTTACCAGACTATATTTTTAATGATTTATTCTTTTAAGATTGTTTTTTTTCCAAATATTTATTTATTTATTTATAACAGTAAGTACACTGTAGTTGTCTTCAGACAATAAGGTCATCAGATCTCATTACGGATGGTTGTGAGCTACCATGTGGTTGCTGGGATTTGAACTCAGGACCTTCAGAAGAGTAGTCAGTGCTCTCAACCACTGAGCCATCTCTCCAGCCCTCTCTCAAGATTGTTACACATAGTATTCTTCTCTTTTCTATCTCTAACCCTGTTATATATCCTGTTACTTCCTTACTCTTTTTTCAAATCCATGGCTGATGTTTTCAGTAAATGTCTTTTTTTATATATATATACATATATGTGTATATATGCATATATGTATATATATGTATATATACATGTGTGTGTGTGTCTTTGTGTGTGTGAGTGTATATGTATCTGTGTGTGTACCTAAGTACATAAACACAGTCTATTCACTCTAAGCAATATCACTTTTGCGTTTGTTTTCAGGGCTGAATACTCAGAACTGGATAAGCAGTTGCTATGCTCTTCCCTGAGGACAGCAATTTCTCCCACTCTCAGCATTGCGTGGTTGCCTGGAGTTCTTTGTATCAAGTTGAGGACTTTTAGGCTTTCTCCCATCTGCATTAGCCTGTTCATTGTTGCTGTCCTAGTTTAGACTTTAGATAGTCTTGTTGGTTAGACTTCATGGCTTCTGCTTCTCACATTACTGAGAGGATGCACATTCACAAAAAACTCCCTCTTTCTCAGACTCTTCCAGTCTTTCCAGCCCTCTTCTGTAATGATTCCTGAGCCTTAAAGTTTGGGACTTTTATTATAGATGTATCCTCTGTAATTGAGCTTCACAAGAGTAAATTTTATTTTGTTTTGTTTTTCTTTTCCTTTTTTTTTTATTATTATTTTGTTTTGTTTTGTTTGTTTCGAGACATGGTTTCTCTGTGCAGCCCTGGCTGTCCTGGAATTCACTCTGTAGACCAGGCTGGCCTCGAACTCATACATCTGCCTGCTTCTGCCTCCCAAATGCTGGGATTAAAGCCCTGCACCACCACCGCACAGTCCACAACAGTATATTTTAATTAGGTGGTTTTTTTTTTTCTTTAATGGTTATTGACTGTTGAAAAGAGAAGTTTGGCTGCTGAGGAGTAGACTACACTTATAAGGCAGTCTTATGTGGTTATAAGGAAATATTTAGAATGTAGTTAGGGATTATCGTCTTTTAGCAAACTGGTAGTTGTGGGGTTCTTTTCCAACATTCATGACTTCATGAGCCCTGGGGAGCTGGCTAAGTGTCCAGTGCTAGGTGTGACTTCTCTCTTGTTCAGTAGGTCTTCAGTACAATTAGAGGACTGTTAGTTATCTGAGTCACACTCAGGTGTGACACTGCTACTGCACTCTTATGGTAATCCCGTCATACTGTTTGTTGCTGCAGTTCATAGGTGGCATAGTTGGTTAGGAGTGTTGTGTGCTTACCTCCTTTGGAAGCTCGTATAGTACTTTATTGTACCATGAAAGCAGGTTCTCAAGGAGACTTTCAAGTGAGTTCCAGCTCAGGGAACTGACCCAAGTGTACTGACTGCATACATCGTCTCTTCTGTAATAAGGAATTACTTTCTATCCCTGGGGACACCACCAATAATAATAGCAATAGCCTTTAATCTCTTAAACAACCCTTACTAAAAACTCAAAGAAAGGCTTCTCATTCCTGGGTTAGGGATTTTGTTAGTTAGATGATCTTTGGCTATTTGAGGGAGCATTGTTAGTCCACATGACAAATTTTCATGTAAACTCTGTATACCTGTTTATGTGATTTACAGGTATTTTAAGTATTTTTAGTTAGATCATTAAAATAATGATTACTTATGACTTCTTTTACAATTATTTTGTCTTCGTCCCTACTTCTATACTTATCTCTCTTTTCCTGCCTAAATAGAGACTACTGATCAGAACTGTAATTGTCTGCACTGAATATATTGTAGGATTTCAGGGTTTTATTTGTTAACCAAGACAATACACTGAGCAGTAAGCTAAGTGCTACTGAAACTCATGTTTACAAATAAAAGATATTCATAGAAATGTTTCATTGATGTTTTCCAGTGTATAGTTGTTTTGGGAGACACAGAGTCTTATTCATCTCAAACTAGCGTCAAATTGCTGTGTAGTTTCAGGATTTCTTTAAATATTGACCTTTCTCCCTACGAATTGCAAATTGTAGAGTTACAGGTATAAGGCCCCATTCCTTGTTTACTCGATGCTAGGAATTGAACACAAGGCATTATGAGTGCTAAGTAACCAATCTACCAAGTGACATACTTCCCAAGCCCTGCCTCATTGATTTTTATATCTATATGATAATCACTAATTTTGTATTTCATGGATAATATACTTATGTACAGAATCTTTTGTTTTTTTCTCCCATCACATTATTGGACACTGTTTTCAGTGAAAACATCTCTCACAGAAAATGTGTTAGGAGAAATATTCACATATAAAATTGAAACCAGAACACACCATGGCTTGGAAGTGTCCTGTAAGAATACTTAAAAATCTCTCATATTAAACTTTGTACATGGCTTATGGTACTTTTGGAGACTATTCAAAAAAAAACAAAAAAACAAAAAACAAAAAAGCTAGGCAGTGGTGGTGCATGCCTTTAGTCCCAGCACTTGGGAGGCAGAGGCAGGCAGATTTTTGAGTTCGAGGCCAGCTTGATCTAAAGAGTGAATTCTAGGACAGCCCAGGCTATATAGAAAAACCCTGTTCAGAAAAAAACAAAAAACAAAAAACAAAAAACAAAACAAAAACAAAAACAAAACAACAACAGCAACAAAAAAAGCAAAAAATAAAAATAAAAACAGCTACAGTACAGACATGCTGGGCTTACAGAGACAGTACCAGATATGTTTTCATAATAGAGATAGATCTTCTTACTAGGGCTTGTGAGCAGCTTTCTACTACTGTAACCATCAGAAAGAACTTACAATAGCAGTCTATTCTGATTTATGGTTGCAGAGGTTTGAGTCAGCAGTCAGTTGGTTCAGTTGCTTTTGGCCTGTGATGACAAGCCAATCAAGACAGGGACAGGAGACAGAAAGAGAAGGGGGAAGGAAATGGGTTGTAGCTCAATATACCATTGAACATCTTTCTCCTTCCTGACAATGAATTAATCTTCTTGCACTAGGATCTATCTCCTACATATTCCAACATTACACAGAAACACAGTAACCCAAATGTAGGTACTCTCAGGATCCTTCTAACCTAAAGCATTTCAAGTATCAACTTTGCATGTCATTTATCTTTCCATTGCCTGGTCCAAAGACAAGACCAACTCTACCTAAAAATGAAGAGTTTATTTTGACTCAGTGTTTTTGAAAGTCCAATCGATGGAGGTTTGTTTACCTTTGCTACTTTGGGGCTTGTGGGCAAGTAGGGGTAAGGCATAATTATAAGGCCAATGAAGTTGTTCATTTGGCTGTAGCCATAAATCAGAGAGAGGAGAGGGCAGGGTTGGGAACAGAGACAGAAGGAGCCATTAAGAAATATGCAGAGTAGAGAAAAAAGAGAAGGAGGGGAGACAGAGAAAGACAGGGTTCAGTACAGAGAAAGGAGAGAGTGCTAGAAAGCAAATTTACAACTATGTGTCTCAAATGTCCTATCTTACATCCACTAGGCTCCACTTTCTAAATGTTCCAACAATTCCTAGCAATGTTGTTGTCTGGTAACCAGGGCATTGAGAGAGAGAGAGAGAGAGAGAGAGAGAGAGAGAGAGAGAGAGAGAGAGAGAGAGAGAGAGAGAGAGACTTTAGGGGACATTTAAGATGATAAGCACAGCAGTGTCCCTAAACAATAAATGCTAGATATAAAAGAAGACACAAAAGAAGGCCTTCCAAATATGAAGGAGGCACTGAGGAACAACTTACAAAAAATAACTCTAGAAATAAAAGCTACCCTTACACATGAAAGAATTCAGAGTAATCTGTGTTAGGACTGCAAACCAGAAGCATGGCATAGGTCTTCCCTCAGCAGCCACCAGTTATGGAGCTCAAGGGGAATAAACCTTCATTTCAGATTTTGGCACCGTGGAGAGTCCATGGAACCAAGGTGTGCTTCTGACTTACAGAAAGTATGAATAAACAACCACATTTTAAGCCTATAGTCTATCTTGCCACTTATTGTACAACATTAAAAAAATCATGCAGCACTTAATATAGGAAATAAATGAGCCATGGGGTAACCAATCAAAATAATTGATGTATTAGGATGTCTTAGAAATTTATCAATAACAATACTCAGTAAGATCACCCAAAGGTTCTAGAAGATTCTGCTTCATATTGAAGAAATCATTGTAGGTCAAATACCTGTTTTAAAACATCTGCCCTCTTACATAGCTTCCATCTTAGGTCCTTGTTCTAAGTTGGAGGAGAAATTGGGTGTGGGTGACCTAGTAATAAAATAGAGTTGGCTTAATGATCTCTAAAATCAACAGAATGGGAAATGGAGGCATCTGTATTGATTAAATTCCTCCATATATGTTGCATTCTGTCAAATAAGGCATTTGATTCCTACAAAGAAATCCTTTCATTTTTTTTTTAAAGTTGAGAAGAGATTTTGGAATGGTAGTACAAATTTCCTGCCATTGAGCACCATTCAACAGTGGAAGTAGAACATGGGGCTCACTGGAATAGACTTCTCTTTCTAGAAGAGTCATCTTCAGGGAACCAAATAAAGTGGTCCACTTAATCATTGATCAGAACTTCTACACAGAAAGATCAATAATTAAAAAGGAATTATGATTATTGTATTACTATTTCCATTCCATTAATGACTTTCTTATCTTAAGAGGTAATATATATTTCATCAAAGGTTAAGTCATTCTCTTGAAGGCCACTCAACTAAAGAACACTTTGCTGTCATAGGCAGTCTAGATTTCCTTCCTAGAGACACATCTGGGAGCCATTGAAAAAAATACATTAGCTTTGAGTGAAGAAGGTAATAACATATTCCATTTCATAAGAAGTGATAACCCTCAGATTCTTCTCAATATTGCCTCTGTTATTAGAAGGCAAAGCTGGCAGGTTTTTGATATTTGAATACATATTTTGTCACATTAATTTTTCTGTTTTATGACTATCAAGTGCTTTATATTTTATTAACAGAGTATTATAGTTAGGAAGAATCATGTATCTTGTTTCGCTAGTTTCATCTGGCCTAAGGTTTATTGACATTCATTCAGATTTTCTTTCTTTTGTCTATAAGACTAGTGTGTTATGCATTGTACCACCCAGCCAGATTCAGGTTTCTTCCTTTTAATTTCATAGATATAGTAGTTTTTTAAACACGTTTTCACAAGTGATACTACTATGTGTAGGGTAATTTGAAAGAATAAGATCATCTTACTGTGTGGAGTGATTTGGGCTTGTATTTAAACAGAAATAAAAACTCTAAGAGATAGTAACCAAATATGACAATATCAAATATAGTAAGATAAAACCATCATATTAAGGGTGCAAAAAACAACCCAACAGAAGAAAAAGATCCTTAAGAGCAGGAAGACACTAATTAACCCACTTATTCAAGCTAGCATAGTTATGTGTATAAAAATAAAATAAATAAATAAACTCTAATCATTAGCTTCATTGTGTGTTCATTTGTTCACATAAGGTACCTGCTTCTTTAAAAACAAAGCCTATATTAATTTATAACTTTCTTTGACAGACAACTAGGAAACCCATGCATCTAGTACTTTGTATGTCTTTTGAATGAAACATGCAAGTAAAAACACATCCCTTTTTATAAAATTATCATTTTCTAAAAGATACAATAGAGGTTTCATTCTGAATAGCTCTTCGGTTCAGGTGATCAGAAATTGCTCTCTAAATACAAACCTGAGATTCATCTTGAGTTCAAGACCTTATTTTGAAGAATGTCTCAGATGGTTGTCTACAGGGATATGGCCACAGAGGATTATCTTGGTGAGTATAACAGCTCCCCTTCATCTTTTATATTTCGTCTCCTACCATCTGATAGAAGTTAAATATGACTGTGTTGTAAAAAACACAAAAATAACATGGGGCCCATGGCAAGACAGAGAAAACACAGTCCCTATTGAAGCATATAGTCCCTGTTGTAACAAAGACAATCATAAAAGGTCTACAATTCCATAAATTCCTAAGACTGGGAGTGAATTACTCTCTTCAAGATGCCAAGGGTTTTGTGATCTGGTGACTACTGCATAGTTCTGCATACCCTACTTTTAATACATTGCTATAAAGATGAAATTTCAAAATGAGACTATTGGGGGCATTTAAGCAAATGCATAGTTCCAGCCAAGTTAATAACTGCATTTTTCTCCACTGTATTAAAAGAGCACCACTATTATTTCCTTTGAGAGGTAAGAAAAGAAAACATAGACTTTAACATGTTCAATCTAGTACCCTAGACTGAAATAGATCTAAGACCTGAGCCTACACAGTGTAAATCCTAAACCCTCAAACATTTCACCAGCTCATTTAGAATTTCAATGAAACATTCAAATAAATAATCTTAGGCTAAAAGACTTTTTAAAAGGTCATCTAGTTCTAAATGCAGTTTGGTGAAAATCCCTGTAAATATCTGCTGGTTAACCCACTTAATAAGAATACCAGTGTTTCATAGAACATTGCATCACATTTACAGTGCGGGGGGTCAGACTCATACATTTAGTTTGCCTGTTACCATCATCATAACAGTAATTTTGCACATTAATTAATCTCTACTGTGCCATTATAGTATTATGCAGCCCTTCCTCCAGCATGGTTCTCATGATTAGATATATTACCTTGTTTTGACCTGCAGCATACTGTTCTATGCTCAAATCTACTTATTGAAGGCCTCTTGTTCCAGATATCATACTAAATTCAACACAGGAAAGAAAACTTTGAGGGTCAAATCATGGGTATTTTGTTTGATTTAATTTAGATTAACATTATTTTACAAATTTCTGATGTATGTTAATAGTATATATTAGTAGGATTATATATGGGAACTAGCATAAACTCATCAAATCCATTCACTCTTGTTCTGCTACAATCTAAACACACACACACACACACACACACACACACACACACACACACA
>NW_022196903.1:98701902-98706494 GCF_008632895.1 Mastomys coucha
GGAGAAAGAGAAGAGGAGGAGCAAAAGGAGACAGGGAGGGAAGGAGAGAGGGACAGAAAGATGGAGAGAAAGAGGGAGAGTGGGAGAGAAGGAGAGAGAGATCTTGATCTCACTATCCTATAGTCAGGTTAAACATTTCAGTTTTTACAAATGAAAGAGATCCTATGGTACTTGTCTTTCTGTGCCTGGCTTACTTCACTTATCACAAGTATTTGAGTTTCTTTCATTTTGCTACAAATGACAGGATTTCATTCTTCCTTTAGGCTGGATAACACTCCATTATATATGTATCTGTATGTGGATGAAAAGGTGTGTGCAACCCACATGCATATGTGTATGTCACTTTCTTTATTCACCTGTTAATGATCACATAAGCTTATTTTACCTCTCTAATGTTTTAGTAGATAGTACCATAAGACAATAGCTATTCAGACATCATTTTGCTATACTAACAAAACATTTGTACATATGCCTAAAGTATAGAAACCTGAATACATAGCAAATATACTCTTTAGTGTTTTTTAAAAACTGGTTTTTTTTTTTTATTATTTTTGTGTGAGTGATATTGGTGTGCGTGTGCCACATGTACTTGTGGAGGTCAGAGGCTAACAAGTGGGACATAGTTCTCTTCCTTGAACTTATGGGTGCAGGAGATCAAAGTAAGTTTATCAGGATATGGAACAAGTGCATTTATTCCCTGAAGCTATCTTTCTAGCCTTCTATTGATGGTTTGCTTTTTCTTTGTCTTGTGATTTTGTTTGTGTTTTTGTTTTCTTGAGTAGAATACATATCGCTTTCTTCAATAGCTATACCAATTTATATTCCTACCGATAGTATGTAGAAGATCAATTTGTAGTACTTCACATCCTTATCACTCTCTCTAATTCTTTTATTTTCCTTGCATGATAACTATTCCAACTAATGTATGACACCATGTCATTGTGTTTTGACTGGCATTTCAATGATATGAGTCCTACATATGTTCTTGAATATGCACACAAATACATTCAATTTCGAGTTCTCCTTTGAGAAGACACTCTTTGATACCATAACACATTTATCTTTGCATTGGCTGTTCCTAACCCTGTGTTTGGTAACTGCTGGCACATTTTCTCTTATTCTGTGGGTGTCTATCCTTTCTTTGCTCCTTTTACTCAGTGAAACTTTGTGATTTGATATAACCATAAACGTCTTCTTATGTTTTTCTGTGCTTCAGAGATACTTGCCAGAAAAATAATTGACTGTACAAATATCTTCAAGAATACTCTGAATGTTTTCTTCCTTTTCTTTAATAGTTCCAAGTATTAGTAGTGATAAGCATTCCTCAGTCACTTATTCTCTACATTAAGCTCATAAAAAAATTTGGAAATGGGAAAAGAGAGATTGTAAGAGCCACAGAACTAGGATACCTGTAGCTAGATAGTATTTTCTAGACATAGAAGTTGTACCCATCAAATATCAATGAAATGGTTACATAATGAAGATCACTATAATAACCTTACCAGTCTAAGTGCCAACTTAGGTAGGGAAAAATTCACCAAGCTTCACTAACAAATGAAGAGCAAAAGGAAATCAATGGGTGTTGGCAGAAGGAATGAGTTTTTACCAGGGATGAACTCCCGATCGTTATATAATCCCAAGTGCTCAAGGTTAAGTGCCTGTACATATAAGCAACATTAAATGGACTCAGTAGGTTAAATGTGTGTGCATGTATGAATATATTATATATTTAAAGTAGTAATTAAAAAGAGCATGAATTTGAGAGAGACTAAAGGGAGGACACTGAAGGATTAGAAGATGGGAGGAGAGGTGGAATGATGTAAATCCAAAGTACTCATGCAAATTTTTCAAGCACTACATTTAAGTATGTGATTCTTTTGGAGTGGAGAGAGAGATTAGTGATCAGACATGTTTCAATGTTTTTATATCTGAGTACCTTGCTTACTCAGAACCATCCCATTGAAGAGGTGCTCAATTCTCCAGCACAAGCTTATGGTTTCCTTTCTCTTAATTTAGTTGGCTGTGAGAAAGTTTTATTCCAGGGGAATTCTCTACTGTCCAATTAGTTTATATGTCTTTTTCAATGTCAATACCATACCAGTTAATATATTGTTAATATATAAGTAAGAATAATTGGTATCATTCTTACTTATATAGACTTCTTGGCTCTTTGTGGCACCTTATGCACTCCGGGAATATTTTTGTCAATTCATACCTGGCATTTTCTCAATCAGAGAGCACTTTTGCATGCTGTTGTAAAGATATTTGGTATCCCTTGGAGAAAGTGGGAAAATCATCTTGGAAAAGAGAATTCTCCAACAACTACACAAATGCTACCAAATACTAATGTAAACAGTGACTTCATCAATTCAACAATTTCATAATAATCCTGTCCCAACCAGTTAAACATATGACATTTATACTTTCATTTTTCATGTATGGCTTTCAGTAACACAGATTTGATCATGGTAGTAGCAAAAAACCTCCCATGATTTAAATAACCAGGAGAGTAAAAGGCAGTGTAAACACACACTCTCAATATCTTTTGTAAGTTCTATCTTCTCTCTCTCTCTCTTTTGTTCAGTTTTCCTTTCTAAAAGAATACTGGAAGGAAGGGGTTCACAATCCAGTGTTTGGGTAATCTGTCACAAGTATAAGAGAGGTGGTCCAGTAGGGGAATCCTATGCTTTGGTAGCTGGAAGACTTGAATTTAAAGCCCTAAAAGCTATGCAAACATGTGTGCAATAATTTGAGCCTGTAGTTCCAATGTTTGTGTAGTGGGATGGGTGGCAGATACAGGAGAATCTCCAAAGCTCACAGAACAACTGACCTATCAGTCATAGCAGGGTGGTAACAAAGACTCCCAATCTCAACAAAGATGAAATTCTTTAAACTATATCCAAGCTGGTTGTTTTTTTGACATGCCCATGTGTGCCCTGGCATGTGTACAGACTTATACTCACTGCACTTATACACATGAAGCACACACACACACACACATACAGACACACAGACATACAAATAATAAGACTATTGAACAATGGAGGAGGTTAACAAAAGAAAAGAGATGAGATGTCCTGGGAAATGTAAAGGCTATTGATTAAAGTAGAATGGACAGTGGCTGCATGTTTGACATAGGTCTTTGTGAACCATAAAATACAATAAATGAGAGTTGGTTGTAGTCTCACAGCCCTGTGATCCCAGGATTCTGGAATGAAACAAGAAGTTCAGTAGTTCTGGGCAAAGCCATGTTATATGGTCAAACTGACTGACAACAGCAAACAGAAGTATAACATTTTCAAATGCACAGAACATGTAACAAAATGTATGAGTATGCCAATCTCCAAATGAGACACTATTTTAGTCTTTGACAATAATAGTTTTGTATTAGTGTGATGAGATTAAATTTGAAAACTAACACTAGTGTAGGATCACTTGGGTAGGCAGAAACTCATTACTAGACTAAAGGAGCTAGGAAAGTTCATCATTATCAAGATTCCTCTTTACAATTTCGCTAGGTAACTGTTTCATTTGTTTGTTTTTTTTGTTTGTTGTTTTGTTTTATCAACTTGACACAGCCAGGGGGTCATCTAGGAAGAGCAAACCTTAGCTGAGAAATATTTTCATCAGATTGGCCTCTAGGAAAATTAATGATTAATGCTTGATCTAAAATCAATTATTTTTAATATAAATGTAAGCAGTAAATTAATCTGGTAACTATATTTCTTTACCATTGAGAGTAACCAATAACCACACAGAAAAAAAAAACAAGATTTATTTTAAGCTACATCTCAATAGCTGTTAAATGTTGTATATTAACACTTAATAGTAATCTGGCTATCTCCCAGCCAAAATCCCATATTACTTGCATGTTATTATTGATCTGGGTCTCTGTGCTTGAGATGTCCCTTTCCATGGTATATTCTTGAATTCTCTCCTTATGGCTTCTTTTAAACACACACACACACACACACACACACACACACACACACACACACACATTGTCTCTCTCTGCCTCTCTCTATATGTCTCTGTCTATGTTTTTCTTTTTCTGTCTTTCTCTTTTTTTCTCTCTCTCCCCCTCCCTTCTTCTTTTCATCTCTCCCTCCTACTCTGTCTTCCTCTTCCTTCTCTCTATCCCTCCCTCCTCCTCTCCCTCCCTCCCTCTCCTGACTGGCAAAAGTGTCCTCCCTATTTACCCTATTCTTTCTTTTGCTTAACCATTGGGTGATCAGCATTTATTGAAAAGGCAGAAAATAAATGGTAAAAATTGTTTACACAAACTTTAGACAGGAGATTCTATACATAAGCATTATAATGTGTTCCTGTGACCCAGATTGAAATAAGATAAGAGAAGAAAAATCAGCATTGAAAAAACACAAGGATAAGCTTTATCCAGTGCAAAAAAGTATTATGCCTACAGATTGATGTGGCAGTGCTCAACACAAGGAGAAAAGAAGGGAAGTAGGCTGAGTAAGTCATTAATAACTAGCCAGTAAGAAGCATTTCTCCGATGGCCTCTGCTTCAGTTCCTGCTTCTACCTAATGGCTTGAGTTCTTTTTTTTTTTTTTTTTTTTTTTTTTTTTTTTTT